>NC_057723.1:19781629-19833413 GCF_004010195.1 Chiloscyllium plagiosum | reverse complement strand
AATCTTCTTCCTGACCTCTCCGCCCCCACCCCACTCCGGCCTATCACCCTCACCTTGACCTCCTTCCACCTATCGCATTTCCAACGCCCCTCCCCCAAGTCCCTCCTCCCTACCTTTTATCTTAGCCTGCTGGACACACTTTCCTCATTCTTGAAGAAGGACTTATGCCCGAAACGTTAATTCTCCTGTTCCTTGAATGCTGCCTGACCTGCTGCGCTTTTCCAGCAACACATTTTCAGCTCTGATCTCCAGCATCTGCAGTCCTCACTCTCTCCTTAAAGCCAATGAAAAGTAAAGTGAAAATAACTGAAGTTAAAAGAGCAAAGAGAAAGAGTGGTGGAGTGATGCAAAATCAGAGAGAAAATAAAACATATGTACGGGAGGAGATATGGGGAAATAAAGTGAAGGAACTGGTGGAAGAAGATTAGGGAAGAGAACCAGTGAAAGACAGAAAGAGAGCTACAGAGAAAGAAAGAGATACTAGTCTGAATTTTATGGTCGGTATTGTGGAGGGGTGAGAGCTGGCATTCATGTAGCACTGATCAATATTTAATAAGGCTGCAGCCATGAGGTGTTCCAAGCAGTCTTGAGGAGTTGGGGAAGAGTTAAGATGGATGGAGGATTGACATTAGAGGCTAGGCATGGGGGATCAAAATGGGGGATGAGGTGTGAAACATCTTGATGGATAGAGGGCACACCCATTGCACTCAAATGATGGATAAGACCTTACTTTACACATTTTCACCAGTCATTTAAGAACATGGCCAATAAATAATTTCACAAAAGTGAAATAGCATTGACTGCAGATTCCAAAATAATTAATAATAATCACAGCTGGTTCCAATAGTGCATGCCTACATTACGCAGTTGAGCCCTGGAGAAATTTGATGTCATTACCACATGGAAGTAATAGGGTGGAGCTGATCACATAACAATATGGTACTATGTTCCAGAATAGTCATCCATTCCTGTCTATTGTCCAGGTGGTATCAATGGAAATCCACCTCCCTTCCACATCAAAGTCAGAACTTCAGGTTAGGACTGAGCTAAGCCTCAACCTAACAGCAAATTGCAGGTTTTGATCTAATTAGGCAGATCAGAATATATTTAAAAATAATGGATACCATGTGCAAAACTGTGATTTGATTACTTCAATCACAATTGCCACATATAATGAGACACATGTAGAAAAGGTATAATGTAGGTTCTGTCAATGTCTTGGACCTGATCATCAACTGATAGTCACTTGTTTTTATTGGTTTTTAAATTCCAGTATATGATGATCAAATCAGCATAAAATATGAGTCAGTGTCAGACTTTGGCATAAGTACGAGCCCCTAAAACTGGAATAGAAAATGTCATACATTTGCCATAACCCTGCTGTTTTTACATTTCAGGGGAAATTCCAGACCAAACTTTCAGAGCAGTAATAACAAATGTGGTTTTATTTCTCAACAATGCTGGAGTAATTTGATTGTTGGAGGACACAGAACTTAAACTCAATGTATTTTTTTGGCAACTGCACATGGTACTGCAATTGTATGATAATTATCTCTGTACATTAAGATTATGAAGGGTGATATAAGTCCTTTAGTCGTATACATATTTAATCACAAGTGTATCAGTGTTTAAATTCATGCTGACTGCTAAATAGCCTACACTGCTTCTCTTTCACCACATCTTCAAAATTGTATTACCCCCTTCATTAGATTCTCAAAGGTTATGTACCATTGATCCAAGTCCTGTCAATTCAAGTCCACAACCAGTTCGTGCAGAATGGCTCCAGGATGGAAGAAGAAGCTTTGTAGTATAGATTCCAATCCCTTTTGTTGATGTACAGAAGAGTTCATGAAGTTGACAAGAATGTGGACATTCCAGATGTAAACATGTGCCCAATAACAATACCATTGTACTTTCGTGTAACAAGACATCCTCCATTGTATCCAACAAACCGAATATCAATATGATGTGCTGTACCCAGAGGTAAAATACATAATACAAGTAAATTAAATGACCAGAAAAATACCGATTACTTCAATGGTTTGATTTCATTTCAGCAAAGATAGCACAGCCATTAGAAGGGTGAATTTATTCTGACATTTGTTGTTGATAAATTAATGTTTACTTCTCCAACACTAACCTTGGGAGCTTGGAGGAATGTGTAGTTATTTTTGGCTGCCGATCTTTCAAAAGCCTCGGATTTAAAATATGAGATATTGAAGCTAGAGGAATCGAGTTGTGAACTATTGTTGTAGATACTATGGCAGTGGTGAGAAGGGATTAAAAAAAGAAACAAAGTGAATTCTTATTGTGTGCCTTCCCCTGACAAATACAAACCACAGTTTGAAGCAGTTGGAAGTTCTTAAGGGGATTATCAGATTCTGAAGCGTTATACTATCAATACAATACCACTGCCATTCGTCAAATTGTAAAACTCAGTATCCATGACAGTGTGTTTTTAAAGCAAACACTCTTCAGGAAAATAACATTGATAAAATAAAAGAAACTGTGAAATAATCTGTTTGTTGATTCTGGAACATCTGTAACCTTTACATGCAAAGAAGAGCAAACTTTTTCCAGTCTCCAACCAATGGATGGCATGTGATTTCCATGAGGACTCAAAAGTGCTATAAATCTGTGTCAAAAAGTATCATTTTACAATGGACGATCCTGTCATTTCTTGTGCTTAGTATGAAAATCCCACATATCATGTCCATGCCCGATCGAGATGTGACAAGGTTGCTACAGAAATAGATCTGTCAAAAGAGGATTCGCAAAGGCTGAGCAAAAGACACATTACTGCAGCAAATCCTTGTTAAATGCATATTCAGTTCAACAAACAAAATTATCCAGATGAAAATGGACATGCATATAAATCTTTTTCCTTCACACTTTGTCATGTTTAACTCTGAAAAGAAACTGGTTTGCAAAATCGACACCTGGATTTTAGCTCCTGCAGGTGCTAATTCTTCCTGTCTCCTGGTTTATGCGAACATATGAACAAAGAGCAAGAATAGGCCATTCAGCCCTTTGAGTCAGCTCTGCCATTCAATAGGATGGTAGCCAATCTGATTTTAACCTCAGCTCTACATCCCTGCATATCCCCAATAATTTTTCATCCCTGTGGTAATCAAGAATCTGTCCACTGCTGCTTTAAAGATGCAGCAGTCACTGCCTTTTCAGAAAGGGAATTCACAACCCTCTGAGAGAAAATAAGAATTATCTTTGTATGAAAGAATGATTTGCCATATGACATGCATAAACAACCTGTGTTAAAACTCAAACCCTTCATTGTAACAATAAGTCCACAGAGTACCCTTGTTCCTGCTCCTAGATTTATTAGAATTTATAATTTGACTGAAATGTGTTCTAAATAATATTAGCATAATGCTGCCAAAATAGTCCTGGGGCTTTGAAACATATACCATCAGGTTAAATATTTCCAATATTTAATACCTTTGAAAGCTATCACTAAAGGAGAAACAATTTCAATGAACAACTTATATGAAGGTGGTGCTTCATGGAAGAAGTCAGAGACAACCAATGTATATTTATCTTCCTTGAATTAAATGATTCTGTTTAAGAACTGTGAGATATTTGGATTTGATGATTCAAAAATTGAACTGAACTACAGAAAGAGCAATAATAAAATAGTTACTGATGAGGGAGGTCATTCTGCTTAACTTACCTGGAAAGATCCAAGAGTGTCTACATTTCAATGTCAATTATTTTTCAATGTTTCCAATGCTTTTAGTTGCCAAACACATACTGAAGGTCTATTCTATGTATTTGTTCAAAATAAATGGTCTGAAATAAGTCTTAAATGTATTTTATGCTTGCTTAAGTTTATGTCAACCTGTCTTATTATTCACCTTAAAATAATATCCTGGAAACATTTTTCCATCTTTTTAACAATGTTGTAAATCTCCATGAAAACAGTTGATATATACTTATCAATAACCTTAGACCTTTCAGTTCACTCCAGCCCTACATTATTAGCACAGTACCCTTAATTGAAGACATGGAAATAGAAAGACATAGACTGTCATTCACTTTGGGAGCCCACAAAATACTACTTCTCATCAACAGCAAATTTTCAAATTAAGAAGTAGACTTGAAATGTCCACTTTGAGTTGGAATGTCCACTGGCAGTTATTCGGAAAGGGTTCTTTCATATAAGTCATTTATAAATATTGTAAATAATTCTGGGCTCAGCACTGATCCCTATAGCACAATACTAGTTAGATGTTGCTTGCATGAAAATGTCCCCATTATCTGAACTCTCGTTTATTAACTCTCTTCTATTATTTAGCCATTCCTCTATCCATGCTAATGCATTACCTCCATACCATGGACTCTTTTCTTATTAAGGAGCCTAATGGCTGGTTGCCTTCAAATACATTCTGAAAATCCAAATATATTACAACCACTGTTTCCCTGTTTATCTATCCTGCTTGCTACCACGTCAAAGAATTCTCACAAATTTGTGAGGCATTAAGGTGTCTTAACTTTTATCAGCATTGTAGACTTAATTTTCATGGATTAATTGTCTCTTGCGTGTTGCTGGTGAGTGCTTGAGCAACCCATTCAAAGGTGCCCTCACCAAAATGTGCTGCTATTTCTAACATATTATCACAGTGTCTGCCTGACACAGGGAATGAAAATCAACTCCACAATGCATACACTTTACATTTAAATTGAAAAAGCAGGGAATGAGGTTGGATAAGAAATAATTTTATTTTTCTCAAAGACTGATTTGTGATGAGTCTTTCTACAAGTGATACCAATTCCCTTCAGTCCTTCAGAGAGGGACTGGATGCTAAAACTTCAGGCATATATTTCAACTTCAATAAGGGTGGTGGTATCAGATCTCCTATCCATTATTACCCATGCAATTCTTTTCTCTGTTGAAATCTTGGGAAAGAGCAAAATGTATGGGATTAACATTGAGTGGCCAATCCAATACTGTTGAAGTTGAAAGTTCCATCCTATGGAGGATGGGGAAATGAGAATTCTGGCTACCTGACAGCCATAATAGGCTGGGGTGGTGAAAATGGGTTAGCTGGCAGCTCAAATCGCTCAGCAACACCATGAGAGAGCAATGGCTACTGCCGACACGACAACCAGTCCCCACAAAGAAGTAAAACTGTGTCCTGAACTTCAGGCAAGTCCAGGAAATTTGGGCAGTCACAGCTTCTATTCCTCAGTGGGGCAGATTATGTGTAGAGGTGGGTTTAAGAGATTCGGCAACAGGGTGGAGGAACAATCACAGATCACAGAAGCGTTACCGTGCAGAGGTAGTCATTTCTTCCATTGAGCCTGTACCAACTCATTACTTAGATGAACGTCATTACCAATCTCTGCTTTATCTCCATACCGCTGAACATTATTTTTATCCAAATAATCATCTGATACCCTCTTGAAAGCTTCAATTGAACCTGCCTGTATCACTCTTCATGGCACTGCATTCCATACCATAACTACTCGCTGAGTAAAAATATTTTTCTTCTCTTCACTCTTACATCTTTTATGGATGATTTTAAATCCATGTCCTCCTGTTCTTCTTTTTGCTAGCAGGAACAGTTTCTCTAAATCTATTCTAACTAACCAGCTCAGTTGGGACAGTTGAGCAGTTGGGACATGAATCTAGGCCTCCTGGCTCAGATATAGGGACACTATCACTGCTCTACAAGAGCCGTCTGTGGATATGATACAATTTACTTGCTGCTCTCTCTACTGATCCTGACACTTCCAATGATCTCTGTTCCTTTCAAACACTCCGACAGTGGAGGTAGACCATCTTGGGGAAGTGGGAGGGGGGATTTCTCCTCATGGGCACAGGGCACCTCTCTGCTCTCTGAGAAAGGGCTGCCTGATATTTTACTTGCCCACTGTAATCGAGGAACAAATCGCTGGTGCGAGAGGAGATGGCACACCGGCCATCTGCTTTATCGTATTGGCTCCCTTTGTGGTTGGGGGCTGGGGGAATGGCATAAAATTATCCCTTACAGCAGAAATATGGTTAAGATTTCAGACAATATCAAATAGATTTGTGATAAGTGGAAACTTCCTGAAATATCTGAAGAATGAAAGTGAAGTTGTTCTTGAAGTATCCTGACTATTGTCATGGACCTCTTCTTTGTTGCTTTCCATTGAAGGTGGGTAAGAGAAAGAGGGTTGGATTACTGAAGCAGAAACAGCAAGAAGATGAAGCAACACAAGGACTTTGGCACATATAGAGTTATTAGCAAAGCTAAACATTACAAGGCATTTTGCAGGCACGATATTAAACAAAATTGATTTGGAACAGCAAAGAAATTTTAGAGCAGATGATCAAAGGCTTAGTCAGAGAGACAGAGCGTAAGATGTCCACACAAAGAATGTGGGGTGAGGGGGAGATAAACAGGCCAAGAGGATCTAGTGACGAGATTCCAGCTGTCAAAGTTGGGGCAATTCAAATCAGTGATGTGGAAACGGCCAAAATTAAAGTTTACATTCACGAGAGTGTTGGTGGTGGTGATGGTTTAATGTTATGGGGCTAAAAGAGGTTACCGAGATAGGGAGGTGAGAGACCATGGAAAGATTCGAAAACAGAGAAGACAATTATAAATTTGAGGCTTTAATTGTTGAAGTGTCATTGTAGATCAGCCAGCACAGGATGATAAGTTAATGAGATTTGGATCAAATAAGGACTTGAGCAACAGATTTCTGGATGTATTCAATTTTACAGACAGTATAAGATTGGAGGCTGGTCAGGTGTAGTCAAGGATAGAAGTGACTGAGTTAGGGGGTTGGGAGAGGCAGAATGTGTTGTAATGGTAAACACTGAATGATTATTCCTGAGGCACAGACTGATTAATGCTGTGGGGCATATCGGTTCACATCACACCACAGCAGCAAGTGGAACTTAAATTTAGATTAATAAAACCTGGAATTAAAAGCTTGTCTCAGTAAAGGTGACCAATAAGCTATTATCCACTTGTTGAATAAAACACTTAAGGGCAGGAAATTTCCCTACCCTACCAGGTGTGGCTTCAATGCAATTTCAGTGTCGAGAGTGTGGTGCTGGAAAAGCACAGGTCAGGCAGCATCCGAGAAGCAGGAGAATCCCTGATGAAGGGCTTATGTCCAAAATGTTGACTCTCCTGCTCCTCAGATGCTACCTGACCTGCTGCGCTTTTCCAGCACGACACTCTTGATTCTGATTTCCAGCATCTGCAGTCCTCACTTTCTCCTCAATGCCATTTCAGACGCACAGTCAGTTTGAGACAACGGGCTTTTGAAATTGCCTAACAAGGTGATCATTTCAAGGTCAATTAGAGGTTGGAAATAAATGTTAGCCTCAGCAGCAATGCCTCATCCCATGTAAACGAATAAAGAAAGGCACAGATGAGGGTTTCAGCTACAGATTAATTGGCCTGAGGTAGAGACAGAGGTAAAAAAGATTTGGTCACAGAGCAGTCATTTTGAGAGAAGTTCATCTTGAGGGCAAATATGACACCATCTCCATGTCTGTTTCAGTTGCTGAGAATGTGGATATTGGGTTGAGAATTTGTAACAGGGATAAAGACAATGGTTTCAGGTTTTTTTTTCACATATCTAACTGGAGGAAATTATTGCTCATCCAGAACTGCAGGTCAGGCAGGCAGTGTGTTAGCTCAGATAGTGGAACAGTTGAGAAACATGATGGTGTCAGAGCGTAAGTGGAAATGGACACTGTCGGCAATGTCTTATTTCTCAGTTGCACCCAAATAACTTCCCTGGATGTATTTCCAGAAATGTCCTCCATCAGCACAGCTGTAATGCTATCCTTTATCAAAAATGCCACACCCACTCCTCTCTTGCCTCCCTTTCTATCCTTCCTGTATCCTGGAACATTAAGCTGCCAGTCCTGCCCATCCCTGAGCCATGTTTCCGTAATTGCTATGATACTCCAGTCCCATGTTCCTAACCATGCCCTGAGTTCATCTGCCTTCCCTGTTAGGCCCCTTGCATTGAAATAAATGCAGTTTAATTTATTAGTCCTACCTTGTCCCTGCCTGCCCTGACTGGTTGACTCACTTCTGTTCTCAGCTGTACCAGTCTCAAACCGATCTCTTTCCTCACTATCTTCCTGGGTCCCACCCCCCCACCTTACTAGTTTAAATCCTCCCAAGCAGTTCTAGCAAATTTCCCTGCCAGTATATTAGTCCTTATACTTTTGGAATGGTAAAGGTATCACTTAGGATCCGACCCAGAGAAATCTTTGGAGAAGTCCATGTGTCCTTTAGAGGGTACGTTCCCCTTTGGACTTGTGATTATTGGGCATAAATTTGCATAAAAAGTGCACAAACTCATTACTGTCAAGTGGAGCTCAACAAAGCTGTCAAAATCAATTGTTGTAACTGTCATGGACATGTAAAGAGAACCTATCAAAATGTTCAGAAGAATTGGTCAATAGGAGCAGTCAAAAGTGTCAGTGTCCCTTCAAAGGGAGATGTTACAGGGTCAAAATGCTTAAAATTACTGGCTTTGAAATCCTTGAAAAAATGTTTGGAGTATTAACAAAAATGATTGTTTGCTATTTCAGTTCCTTGAAATTGATAGAACATTGAACAGAACAATACGAGAACAAGACCTTCGGCCCATCATGTCTGTGCAAACTTGATGCCATTCCAAACCAATTCTATCTGCCTGCACATGGTCTGAATCACTGTATTCCCTGCATGTTCATGTGTCTGGCTAAATGCCTCTTAAACTTTGCGAACATATCTGTTTCTATCACCTACCCTGGCAGTGCATTCTAGGTACCTGTGTAAAAACATTCAGTGCACATCTCCATTAAACTTGTTGCCTCTCACCCTTCATCTATGCATCCTAATATTTGACATTTCCATCCTTGGGAAGAAATCCAACCATCGATCCTATTCATACCTCTCACAATTTCATATACATCTACCAGGGAGCCCCTCAGCTTCCAACACTCTAATGAAACCAATTCAAGTTTGTCCAACCTCTCCTCATAGCTAATGCACTCCAATTCAGGTAACATCCTGGAAAACCTCTTTTGAATACTCTCCAAAGCCTCCACATCCCTCCTATAGTGTGGGGGCCAGAACTGCACACAACTCATCGGAGATAGGGCCTTCCTATGCCAGAGGATTTCTATGATTGGATTATTGCTGCTTGGCTGATTTTACAATCATCTGTTACCACAAGAGGGTGACTTCCATTCTACAGTTTGATTGCCAGCAATACTTCAGTTTAGGATGCATTGATATGGGACAATGAATTCCTATTCTTGTTGCACTTGAATGAAATATTTGTTGTATAAGGCTTTATCTGTTGAAGGAATATAAATGTTGTAAATTGATTGTTATGCATGAGAATTCTTTTTCAATATCGTGAACAAAGTCTGCATCTGTAATAGGCAGTTTGAACTTTATTCCATCTTATCTTTGTACGGGTCTTGGGATCTGCCCATGGTGGAGAATAAAGTTTGTGGATATGCTCAGCGATAAAGAAAATGTTGATAGAGAAAGTGAAGGATATGT
Source organism: Chiloscyllium plagiosum (assembly GCF_004010195.1). NCBI lineage: Eukaryota > Metazoa > Chordata > Chondrichthyes > Orectolobiformes > Hemiscylliidae > Chiloscyllium > Chiloscyllium plagiosum. The sequence continues at coordinate 19,823,880 of NC_057723.1, read as the reverse complement.
GGTTAACATGATACTAAACTGACAGATGGTCTATACAGGACATGGGTGGAAAGAGGGTCGTAGGTTCACACAGGGGTGAGGAAAGGTCAAGGATGATGAGTCAAGAAGAATAGCTTTGTATGGTGAGTATAAGGGGCAAGGAAGGTGCATAGAGAGCATAAGATTGCAGAATTGGCATGAATCAGGCATGAAGAGTGTGGAATCAGGGGAAGGGGACTGGAGGGATCTTTCATTTTGTATTCTTTATTTTCAACGTTGGACACAGTGCCAGGGCCAGCTGACATCCATAGCTGGAAGCTTCCACAGTACCAGCAAGGTGACCCTCCCTGCTGTCTGCCTCACTGAACTGAAAAACGTAAGTGTAAGTAGCCGTTTTCAAAGCCTGTGTTCTTGGAACTAGGCTTCCCTCAACTTTGTGCTCTAACACCAGATCAAAAATCCTGGCAAAGTGTCAGAGAGATGGCATGAAGATGAGAATTAGGGGAAGGGAAAGACTAGATACTTGGTGGACATCAGAGGTAATGGCGCGAGGTGGAGAAGTCACTGAGATCATTCTCTGGTAATGACTGAGTAGAATGGAATCAGGCAAATTGAGCTCCACCAACTGAATAACTAGGAAGAAGTGTTGGAGAAGAATAGTGTTCTCAATCATGTAAAAGGCTTGTAAAAAGTATGTAAAAATGTTTAAAAAGGGCAAGATGGGATAGTTTCCTTTTCTAATAGACTTTTAAAATGTCATTGGTGAATTTGATTGGAACATTCCAGTATTGTGGCAGGGACAAATGTATATCTCGAGGAAGCAATGGTAGTGGTAATGTCACTGGCCCAGTAATCAGCGTTGGTTGGTTAGCTCAGCTGGTTAGAGCGTGGTGCTAATAACGCCAAGGTTGTGGGTTCAACCGCCACACTGACCAAGTATAGGGCTGAGGTGGGCTAGCCAGCGAAGTCTGCAGTGCTGCGTCAGGGTTGGCGATTGCTTTAGTATGGGCAGTAGGTGGCACAGTGGTTAGCACTGCTGCTTCACAGCACCAGAGACCCGGGTTCAAATCCCGCCTCAGGTGACACTCTGTGTGGAGTTTGTACATTCTCCCTGTGTCTGCGTGGGTTTCCTCCCATAATCCAAAAATGTGCAGATTAGGTAAATTGGCCATGCTAAATTGCCTGTGGTGTTAGGTGTAGGGGAATGTGTCTGGATGGGTTGCGCTCGGCAGGTCGGTGTGGACTTGTTGGGCCGAAGGGCCTGTTTCCACACTGTAAGCAATCTAATCTAATCCAAAGACCTCAAGCTAATGCTCTCGGCACATGGGTTCAAATCCTACAATGGCAGCTGGTGGAATTTGAATCCAATTAATAAATCTGGAAGGTGAAACTAGTCTCAGCAATGGTAATTATGAAAGCATTGTTGATTATAAGGACATAAACATCTGGTTTCCTAATGGCCTTTGGGAATGGAAATCTGTCATCCTGACCTTGTCTGGCCTAGATATGAGTACAGATTCCCTGCAATGTGGCTGATTCTTAACTGCCCTCTGTAATGGCTGGCAACAACTCAGTTCAAGGGCATTTAGGGATGAGTAACAAATGTACAATTTGCCAGTTATAGCTGCATCCCATTAAAGAATGAAACAAGGGCACAATTCCATTTCTTCACAAGATTCAACGGAAATCTGTGCGGATGATGGATTCACAAGTTTTAAAAAGAGATAACTTAGCAAAGATGACTGAAATTGTAATAACCCCTAATCAGTGACAAGTTTTATAAATACTAATGATTTAATTCATTGAATTTGGTTTAAATGCTTCCTGTCATCCCTGCCAAATTGTTAGAAAGGACTATTTCATTGGTGCAGTGAATGGCTCACATGAGGGTGTGCCCTCATGTTGCCTGATCCAACTGAGATGTAATATATTTGTATAGGGGATGTTGATAAAAGTATAGATGTGCCTTTTTCTGCTGCTTTCTCAACTTAGTTCATTGTTGCATTCACATTTCTAGGTGACATTTTCATAGATATAAGTCTTACTGAAGGAGTTTAGCTTATAACATGAAGTGATTGTTCAATGAGGTACTATGTTTGCTTAGATAGCTGTCATTGTCACACACTTTACAATGAAGAACAGAGCACATTCCTAAGCCAACCTTCTTCTTCAAGTAATAATGTAGAAAAAAACACTTCCATTTGTGGGGTATTTGTTTTATATAACTAGCCGCAGCTTTTGCACCATAAATAAAAATGGTTTGTGTAGATACTTTGGACATTTCATAGAGATGTCATAAGAATGGGATAAACATGAGTCTCTTTTTGTCAACAGTGACTCAAACAATAATGCCTGAAAAATGCTAAAAATGAAACTCAAACATCAGTTCATTCATTCCAACTGTAATTCAATGGATGAAGTGTTATCACACAGATCCTGCCAGAATGGTGGAATTATTTTCAGTTCTAGATCCTAACTCTCTGAATGTAATGCCCAACAGTTACTATTCATCAGAGCAAACCAATTATCATCCATTCTCTGAAGTTCCCAAACAATTCAGGAAGTGGCAAAGAATAAGGCCTATAAAGGAAGGGCTTCTCATTGAAAGGAACAGCAGAAAATCTTCCAATTGCTCACCGTTATTTGATCTCTCACTCAGATCTGGAGGGTCTTCTTGAGGGAATCCAAGGGGAGGAAAGTAACGAATCTTTCCCAAAGACAGGAGAAAGACAGTCTCAGTGGGCACAAATGAAAATAGTCAGCCTGGAAGCCACCCACCAAAAGGAGTCAGGAAAAGACAGCCTCCACTTCTGGTTTGGCCAGAATTCTCATGCACAACTTGTCACAGGTGAACACACCTTGCAGCTCTATCCATTTCTCCTCAGGTACCTCAGATGCCTCCTTAAACAGCCAACACACAGAGATCCTTAGCCTATATCACTTCTGCATTCATTCCTCATAGCCACCCTCCACCTGTAGCATCATTGCCTCCTCTGCACACAAGCACTAACACCTCTCTGCTCTCTTTCCTGACAGGAAAAACATACACTTGGCTTGGTGACAGGGAGAAAGATGTGATCCTGCAGTGAGAGGCATCTTGCTCGTCATTGACTATCCATGCCCACTGGTTCCATGGACAAGATGGTCTTGTTGTATAGTGCTGCAGAAGTCAGCAGTGACCTGACCTCACCCTCCAAAGGGAGTGAGACTCTGACATTTTGACAGAGTTTATAAGAAACCAAAACAGAAACTGCTGTAAAAGCTCAGCAAGTCTGGCAGCATCTGTGAAGAGAAACCAGAGTTAATGTTTTGGGTTCGGTGACCCTTCCTGAGAGACTGTAGACCTTGTGCTAAATGTTTAGAGTTATCCTTTGACTGTAGACCCTGTGTTAAATGTTTCAAATTTTATGTCACTTTTCAGCCTGTATACTCTGTGAAGGGGGAGTTGGCTGAAGAGAAGATTTTTTTGCTGCTGCTGGAGCTGATGATGGGGGAATGGCTTCCACTGTTCTTAACCCCACCCCATCTCTAAACACATACCCTCCCCAGCAGAGGAGGAAAGTGGAGCTCCATAAAGAGTGCTTATGTCACAGTGAAGACTGGCAACTGAAGATGAGTGAAGTGCAAGACAAATGAAAGACACTTGTCAAGCAATGAAAGCAATCTCTGGCAGAAATGGTGCTTTAACATCAGCCTTTCAATGGTCATTGTTGGAGGTCTTCAGTGTAACTAATCAAAACCTTTACACCTTGTCAGATTTACTGAAAAGGCACTTCCTGGTGCAGTTGTCTCAATGACCCTGGTTAAGAAACATGCTCTACTGCTGTAAAATCCATTACTTAGGATGAACACATCATATGACTGGCTTCTTAGCAACATCATCACTTCTCAATTACTGACAGATCCCCAAAAACTTTCAACACACCTGCAGAGAAAGCTAGAAAAGGCGGTGGGATCACATTTGGATCCTGACTTGACATTAGTTCCTGGAACAATTACAATCTGATCATGGACCCACATCCAATGCCTTTGTTTCTTACAACTCAATGCTAGTGACTTCATTGTGGATTGATCCTTTAAGACCCATAATAATAAAACAATGGAGAATATCAAGGCAAATAAAATTTATTGAACAGTATTAATTCTGAGCACATCCCTGCTAAATAGCCTCATACGACATTCTTTTAAATTAATGTAAGGGTCTAAGTGAAAGTTGATACTCAGTTGACATCACAGCAAAGAAGTAATCCGAGATGTTGATGGAATCATGGAAAAGATAACTCTTAATACAAGAAATCAATGCACTAGCAAGCATAGAAATGTAAATTAACTCTTTCATAGCGGCAATGTTAAAATGAAATTCACTTCCAAGGATCAACTGAGACAGCTTTATACACATGGATTTTGCATAAAATTCAGATGTGTACTTGTGAGTGTGGCCACGACTCCAAACTGACACATTCCTGTTCTTCTTCAGCAGTGCACACCACATGAATGGCATCATCCATTATCTCTTTATGTGTAAATGATATCAGGCTGGATTTAGGTCTGATTGGTCAAAGAATACAGGCAAATATTCTTGACCCTTGCACTTATCCATAGACATCCAAAGAGCTTTTGCACTGACACACGGGTGAATAAAACCATTTTGGTGCTATGCTCCTTAACCAATCAGACTACAGATTTCTATTAATACATTAAGGCCCATTGTGGTGTTAAAAACATACTCACTTTCAAATGAATAGCCCTACATTTTCTGATAAATGTATTGAGGACCTATTACGTAAGTACCACAATGCCATATCCTTCCATCTGTTTCAATGGCAAGTCTCTGCTTATGTAGCTTCTGCAGGAGCCAATTCCTAACCTTTGAATTCAAATGTGCAATCGTTGCAAGTTATTGTCTGACTTACAACTTACAATTTACCATTATTGCTAATACAAAATCCAAACCGTAATTTATTATTCACTTTTAACGACTGAATCAGAAGCAAAGGGTAAAAAGAATTCATTTTCTCTGTGTCTATCCAATTGTCAATATTTTCTGTTTCTGATGTTTTTTTAGGGGCGGAGGAAGATAAGTGTCTATGCTTTTTGTGCTGTGCTGCCACTGTTCTCTTTTGTTGGAGTTACTGGGTGTTCCATAGTTGGATTGTTTAATGCATATTTTAAGCTTCATTGACAAACGTCTGCCCCAATTCTTTTCCTCTGCTTCATTCGCTATTAAAAGGTAACTCCCTCAGTTGAAGTTAATTGTGCATTTTATAATCCACATTAACAATGATACTCATACTTTATAACATTTACTTATATTTTGAATAATAAAGTAAAACACCTTATTATGTCGTTCAAACATTTCCAAGAATTCATCCTACTGTGAATTGTTTTGAAATATGTTGAATGCTTGTATAGGCAAAGTCAGCTCCCATTAGCTGCACAGTACACAATAACAATGATAAGAAAAAACAAGCTAATTGGTCTTCAGTGATGCACATTGAGAAAGAAATGTTAGGAGATGTACTTGTTGTTCTCTGAATACTGTCAAGAGACTTTGAGCACCCAAAGACAGCATTGTACATCTCAACAGAACGAAGGCATCTCTGATAATTGTAATCAGCCTTTATACGTGAATCAAAAAGAAGTACATAAACGGTAGGGAAAGCAACATTTTTCCTAATCATGTGAGGCAGGATACAGGACACAGCCTATTCTAATCCCGTGAACATTAACCTGAAATAATACCCCCCTTCAAAATCACAGGTGACTGCTAATTTAGTATCATTTAGTATCACTTTGTATAGTGGATATGATCCTGTGAGGTTAAAAGACAAAACTCAAGCAAAACTAATTTCACTTTGTACCTTTTCATCAGCTTGGATGGAATTAATTCCAAACCTTAAAGATGCCAAACCAATGTTTGTCATCTCTGGTGATTTGAATTCCTAAATTCATGTCAATTTTTCAGATAAAAATAAAGCTGCTGCAGTTTGATAGTGCAGTACCACAGCAGGATTTGAGACTGAAATAAAAGCAAGTCATGGAATATAATGAGTTAATGAACATCTGTGATTATCAGTTTTATTAACACAAAGGGAAAAATATGAAGGTGGAAAATATCACAAGTGGAATTTTTATTCCACGACCTGCAACTACAAATCAGATTCTTTGTTACCAGGTTGAAATGTCTGAAGTAGAACAGTTCTGATGAGAATTAGCAAAAATTCCCCAAAGACAGGGAAGTTGAATTCAATGATATTTGAAGCCGATGACCTCTGCAATATCTTACTATTTATATGTTCTAAAGAAAATGCCTGTTTCCTTGACCTTGATTAGGGAATATAATTTGCAAATTTTTGTGGAAATATTTTACAAATCCTAGTTTTGTCTAATGTATGCAGCATTTGTTTCCTAGATTGAGAGGTTCGATTACACCAAGGCCTCTCATTGGTGGGTTTATCTCACCACTGTTCAGAAGAGACAAGATAAACTGGAATTCAGTGGGTTCAAATCCACCAACTTTCAGTCCAACTAACCACCAGATAAATAGTCCCAGCTAATTTCACAGGGTTATTTTAAAATTTATATTCATGAACAATATCATTTCCACACAGCCTAAAAATATTAACAGAGACATTTACTAAAGTTGTGACATTTATTACTTGACAGAAATTGTTAGATTCCTGGTGATATGGTTAAATGAGATGAGTCTAATTTAAATACAAAATGATCATTTTCAAGTGTAATCATATAAAGATCATCTCCAATAAGTAGATTTTTTGTTGATTAATACACTGTCTTCTTGCTCATGTGATTTGTTTCAAATTTAGCCCTTTCAAACTGAAAGGACAGAAGTCTCCTCTCTTTGCTAGTTGAAACAGTTCTAATAGCAATTAGTTTAGCCAATCTCAACACAGATCCAAGTCTGTTCCACAGCACAATGTTGCACATCACTTGGCACTAAATGATGCAATACTGTCAGCTTTACTCACTTTTCTTATAAAGAAATTAACAGAGTTGCTCTGAAGTTTCAGTTAAAATGCATGATGGAGACAGCATCTGATTCTGGGGCTTCATTCCACAGGCAGAAACGGGCTGCAAATGACCAGAAATTAAACTTGATTCTTTGAGCTAACACTCATTAAATTAATGAGCTCAAAAAGTATATCTTTTTCCTCATGAAATGTAGACTCATCTACTTAAAAATTATATAACTCTATTATATTAACTTAAATATAGTAGTATAAACAATACTAAAATTAATAGTAGTATAGATAATTATCATACAATGAATAAGGTCATTTGAGAATTTGAAAACAAAACTTTCCTTAAGTGAAGAAATCTGAGTGATTGCAGTAGTTCATTGTATATAAATTTTTATATCACAGATTGGAGAATTTAGGATTTAATTTATGTAGGTAATATTTATTTCATTGTAATATGGATTTCAATCAATGAGTCAGTGTTTAAAATCTAACACAATCTTGTAAGGATGCCTTTTGTCTCTCTTCAGATGTGATAACCATTATGAAAGACCACTTTACACAGATGCTTGTTAAATCCAATTAATTATTTCAACAGGTGGTTTGGATTTATGTAGCACCTTCCATGTGATAAAGTCTTCCAAGGTGGTCCAAAGATGTAATATCAAAAATCACTTGACATGGTAGCATAGAAGGAAATAATTGTACAGTTGTGGTAGTTTCAGGAATGTCTTTTAAGAGAGAAAGAGAGAAAGGCAAGCACAGTGTTATTCCAGAGTTTGGGGCCTTGACAGCTGAAGTTGCAATCATCATTAGTGAATAAAACCTGGGTTGCTCAGGAGACCAGAATTTGGAGGAGCACAGAGATCTTGTGTAATTGTGCAGGTGGAGATTAGAGAGAAGAATGAGGCTCTGGAGGAACTTGAAAACAAGGATGAGGATGTTAAGATCAAGGCATCAGGAAATAATGTAGATCAGCAAATACAGTGGCAATTTGGGAACAGCCATATTGATACATGATACTATATACAGAACAACCTCAATTACCTGTTCAAGACAGGTGGGGAGTGTTTTGTTCGGATAACTGATTTTTTTGGATAACTGATTGTTGGATAACGGATAACGTTTTTACAGGACATTGAGATCTTGTTCGGGTAACTGAGGTTGTTCTGTAGATACCAGCATCATGGATGATTTGCACTAGATGACATGGACTGTAGTGCTTCTAGAGGGCAGCTCACTACTACCTTCTCAACTTCAACTAGGGATGTGCAATAAATGCTTGCCCAGCAAGTAATGCCCACATCTCATGAATGATTTTTTAAAAAATCTGAATTTTGCAAAGGTTATTGGAGATTTGCCGAACATGTATTAAAATTGTCAAACTATCAGTACCAAAGAGAGTCAGGATGAAGTCAGACAACATTATTTATGTGGAAATGCACAGTCTTAGTCATTAGTTGGTAGCCCGTCTCGAGGCAAAACATGACTCCAAGGTTGTGTGCAGAATGGTTCAGCCTCAGACAGCTGCTGGGGAAAGAGATGAATTTGTTGACTAGGTGGTAAGGACTGAAAACAATAAATTTGGTCTTGACAACTTTTAGTTAGCAGAAATTTCTGTTCATCCAGTGCAATATGCCAGCCAAAACAGTCTGACTATTTATATATGTTGGGGTGATCAAGTAAAGTAATGGTGAAACACAATAAACAAAAACTAAAACAAAATGCGTGAGAAACTCTGTGGGTCTGGCAGCATCTGTGGAGAGAAAACAGAGTTAATGTTTTGTGCCCTTCTTCAAAACCTGAAGCAGCTAGGAAAAGGTAGCATTCATCCTGATGATGGAGAGCGGTGGGAAGGAGTAAGCAGAAAGGTGGAAACAGAGCCATGAGAGAGAAAAACAAAGGATAGGCACACAATTGGTTGATGATAATAAGCCAAAGAAGAAGAGAAGCCAGATGGGTGATAATGGGCGCTATGAATAGTTGAAACTGGCTTGGCTGTGCTGAAAGCAACCCATTTCATGACACAACTTGGGGTTATGTGGGTAGACAAGGCTTTTTATTTTGTGAGGTGAACAACTGACATTGCAAGTTATGTAATAGTACTGTTTCACCCAAGCAGGACAGTCAACCATTGCTTACTAGTTGAGACTACCCCTGTGTCCATTGTATTGATAAATTGATATTTCCAGACAAACCGGTATGTTTTGTACTAATATTTTTATTTCTTACTTAATACAATTGCTTTGAAAATCTTACATTTTTGTATATTCAACACAACAAAATAGTGTTAAAAATAGAGAAAAGAATTCTCATGGGAGTTTCACAGAACTTAACACAAGATTTATAGCAAAGGGGCTTTTATACAATCAGTGTTGTGATAGATCCCATCAAGAGATCCAAATGTGTGACAGTCAGCTGTAGTGCTGATATGTGAAAAGACATGGTGATGCCATTAAGTTCCTGAGAAAACACAGCTTTCAAAGATGTCAGAATCAAATGATATTAATAATCTATCATTTTGTTAAAAAAGATCAGTTTCACTCAGTTGCTTTCTTACAGGTTAAGAAACAAATGATTAAAATATGCATCACTGCTTAGCTCATAAAAGAGGAAGCAAAATGAATTGATGCAATTCATGTAGACTTGGCCTGATTTTTCACTGAAACCCAATTAAACAGAAATGAAAGAAAGTGTTTACCAAAGCAAAGGACGGTTCTTGCTGTTAGAAAATGCTCCCTTTATTCCTATTTTCTACTTTCTGTCTGTTAACTAATCTTACAGACAAGCTAATATATTATCTCAAATGTCATGATTTCTAATCTTGAGTATTTTGTGCAACATATTATGAAATGCCATTGCAAACCTGGGGACATTAACATCTACTGATTTGCCTTCATATACCCAGTTACAAATATTCTAAAAATGTTCTAATAAATTTGTCAAACACAATTTCCTTTTCATAAAATCATCTTGTCTTCTTTCTACCCTCAGCAATTTCATGAGGGTGGGGTTGTTATTGGTGGGGGAGGGGGGCTTCTAATTTTCAGGGTACAGGTGGTGGTTAACAACTATTGGCTATTACATCTGTTGCATAAGGCATGATGCCTGGATTGGAGAAGGAAGAGATTAAAAAGTAAGCAAAATGGTTTTCCTCCTTCACAGTTCATCATGGAATTCTGCAGTCTGAGTTGTACATGTGTTCATTAATGTGAGTCATGACACTGCTGTGATTGTAAAATGCAACTCTTCCATTAAACAATATGTTTGCCAAGTTATAACTTCTGCCAGCCAGCAAGCTGCCAAATAAAGAGCAACACTGTAAGTGTGGCAATGTCTTCGGAGTAATTAAAAAAGGTCATGAAACGGATAAGATGATAGATTATATTTTTCAGCACTGAGTGCAGCCAACTATGATAACAAGGCTTAATTGTTTAAAGTTTTCAAATTGCTTTTATATTTTATATTCCATCTAGGCAACTATTGAAATAGCAGTTCTGAAGTAATATTGGTTACTTGGGGGGAACGATGGGCTCTTGACTACAATTCAATTGTGTAATCATTCTACAAATTTTGATTGTTTACACTGATGGTTGAAGTGTCAGTTTGTTTACTTGGGGAAAGTTAAGGGCAACCAGCAGCTTTCAGTTGTCATAACATGGCTTGATTATTCTGTTCTTTAAGTAGATAATGGATGAGGGAGCTGAGAAGAGGCTGCTGAGGAGGAGGAGGGAGTTAGAATGAGGATGAGAGGTTGTTTAAATTGATCAAAAGATTAAATTTCTATGGATTTTAAGGTCTTCCTAATATGTCTCAATCTTCATCACTGCTTCCATTAGAAGTGGCAGATCAATATTGTTGAGAATAAAGGCAAATCTTTTAATTTGTTTGCTCTGGAGTCATCCTGTCTCCATTGTCACTTGGGCCCATCCAGAACCTGGTGGGTTCTGGTGGAGGTTGTGTTGGTAACGTGGCTGGACAGCTGGCTTGCAATGCATAGTAACACCAGCTAAGGTTATCATGAAGTAGTCTCCTTCTTAACCTCTCCCCTTGCCTGAGGCATTGGGACCCTCAGGTAAGCCTGGGTAAACTGTATGGTCTAGTAGAACTTTGGTTAGTTGTGGAATTTCTATAGTGGAAATGATTCCACTTCCTGATTCTCACTTCTGAGTCAAAAAACAACATTCTTGTTCAACTTTTCTGTGATTTCCCCGTTTCCTGTGAAAATGTCTCCTTTAATTTGGCCTTTAAGAAACTTACATTCATTCTTGTTACTATTCTTTTTATACATCTGTAAAAGCTTTTTATACACCTGTAAAGGCTTTTACAATCTGTTTTTATGGTCCTGGTTTTTGTATTTTCATTATTTTTCTTTATTTTATTCACATTTTTGTTTCCTTTTGCAGTTCTGATGAGTCATACCAGAGTCAAAATGTTAATTCTGCTCTGCTCTCCATAGATGCTTCAAGACCTATGGAGTTTCTCCAGCACCTTCTGTGTTTGATTCAGATTTCCAGCATCCGTAAGATTATACTTTTGTTTTAATTAACCTAGCTCTTAATCTTTACTTCGTACAGTCGCATAAAATATTTTACAAAAGGACAGTAGTGAGCAATGTGCTTTACCATGAAGCAGGAGGCTTACTTCCAATTTGTTGATTGTTAGTTCTGTAGACTGTAAGGCAGAATCAAAGCCTGAGCACACTTGAAGAATTTCCCTGACTACTCACAATGGTACAACTCCAGTGCTTAGTTTTGTGATTGCGATTAAGATTTTATTCTCACTTATTACTTCCTCTGATTATCTTCATTTTCATATGAGAGATCATCACAACAATAATGACTATCATATGATCCCAAAGAAGAATTGAGTATATCTATGAGTGCTGAGGACCTAAAACTCATTTGCAATTAACAAAATGAATTATACGTTCACCTTCATGCGTTAATCATATAATCTTCCAGTGGCTCAGAGCAGTCAAACAAGAAATATGAGGGAGATTAGTGATTTTTCTCCACATCGGCCTCCAGCCTTGAATTCCTCACAAAACGACAAATTAATTTTCTCCAGCAGGATGCAAATTGGCCTTTTATTTTTTTTTATGTTACTGCAAAAAAAGACTTGTACACAGTAAACCAAGTCTGTAGATTGTGGAAAGGCTGCACACAGTGAGCCAGCAATGGAGATCCAGCAGAAGGCCATAAGAGTGGGTTGCAAGGGCCACAGTTAACTGACAAGCTGCATGGTGAGTACCAGAGGGTGAAAGGTGAAATCAATTGTAAATGGAAAGTGAAGGAAAATCTCCCAGGGCCACTGCTACTCAGCCTCCTGGAGAGATCAGAAGACGAAAGGGAAAAAAAAAAGCAATGGATTGCTTTCTTGAAAAAAAATCGTTTGATCACACAAGTGAAGCAAAGAGGGGAATAGAAACACACATTAAGCAATGCAGTTGACCACTTGAATTACAGAACAATAATAAATATAAGGCAGACAACCACCGACAACTCAAAAGGATTATTTTGCACGAGATGGAGAACTGTTGGGCTTTGTAGATGAAACACAGAGGCCAAGAATAAGCCAAGAAGTCATCAAAAGAAATTATTGGAATTTTTGTTATCCAATTCTTTACATCTATGACCTTTGAAAAGATTACATCAAGCTTTGTGAAAAAATATATATAAAATAAATTGAAGTCTGGTTACACAAGATTGCTTTTGGAAGGATGTGCTGTGATGGTGTCCATTGTGCAAGGTGAAAGTTTGCTCAGCTTCAGGTATTAGTTCATGTGACAGGAAGAGAGTAATTTAGGGATTCCAGCAGCTAACCGGTAGATGAAAGTGAACATTCTTTGATCGTTATGAAACAAACTGAATGGACTGCCACAGTCAAGTCACTCAGCATGGCAACCCTGTTCCGAGATTATAACTATGCTTCAAAAAGAGGGAAGAATGATTTAAAGCCTGCTCATTGAGATTACTTCAAAAAACGATTCTTCTTCTATTTCCTCAGCATTCTTGTCCTTCAAAACACCATTGGGAGGACTGCAACTGAACAGATAGACAGATAAGGTGGTCGAGATAAATGCACTAGATAAATAGATTCATGAAGCTGTCTGCATGCTGTCACATCTAATTGCATTGTGCATTTTTCATAACTTCAGCAATCACATTATCATGTCTTCGTTATGTGAATGTCTATGTGGAAATTTACAAAGTCAGTATTGAGACCTCCCAGTCTTCAGCTGATGTAACACTATCACATAGGGCAGAGATATTCTCTCGATACACTGAGGCAAAAATGCTCAAACATCTGCAACCCTAAGAGATGTTAGTCCAAACATAAGCCTGCAAATTGCTGAAGCATTTGGTTTTTAATGAGGCAGTTTTTAAGAGCTTTGCTTATTAACCTTTTGGCAATGTTGCATCAAGAATATAAAATGCAACAGGATTACACATTAGCTAATTGATACCTGAAAGAGATTACAATGACGTTGGATGTCTATCAGCTTAATAAAAGGCACTAATCCAAGATAAGGATTTAGATGACATTATAAACTGAGAGAGAGAAATTACAATGCTCTTTAGCTGCCACTTTTTTGACCTGATTTCTGTCTAATGCGCTGATAGGTATCCAACGCATTTATAATCTATTGAGACTGGTGATTTTTAAAAAATAGAAATCATGCTATCATTTTTACTTCCAGTGGCAATAGATTTCATGTTCTTTTGACAGTGGCAGACAGTATTTTCCAAAATATTGTCATTTTCAAAATTTAATAATATAACAACTCATTGTCATCTATTCAAGGCAACCCTGCAATTTAATAAAGAGATTCAGATGATGTTAGATACAAAACCTTACCCTGTAAGATTTCCAGGAATCATTTGAACATCAAGATTAGATGACTGTTTCACTATTGTGTCATTACTTTGTCATTGTGAAAATATTCAGTTTTAATTTCAAACGGATGCTCTTGCTGAACTTGATCTGTTTCTTACCTTATGAACTCTCACTTTGAATTTGATCTGTGTGATTAATGCATGGCCATATTGGGTAGACCAAAGCCATTGTTTTTGATCCTGATTACATATTCCATTGCTGAATGACTGATCCAATCCATCTTCCTCACAACTGTAATTATTTGCAGCATTGGGGTAATATTCAACCTATGCATCCAACCCCCTATCTCTGACATCATTGAAACAATATTTCCATCTCCGTGAGAAAGTTTGAAATCTGAGACCTCAAACCCAGCATAAAATTTATGGTCTACAGGGCAGCTGTGGACTCCATTCTCCTTGGACCATGTATAGTAGACATCACACACCCCTACAGAGTTATCACTTCACTGCTTTTGCAAAGTTCTGCGAATGCACTGGCAGGATAAGCGTACCCAATGTGAGTACCCTCTTCCAATATAGCGAGTATTGAGGCACTGATCACACATGGTCAGCTGCAATGCGTTAGTCACATTATCCATATGCCTGCCACATGCCTCTCTGAACAAGTGCTTAGCTCCATGCTCTGTAATGGTAAACAATCATTAAGAGGACAGAAGATATCCTTTAAGGACATCTTGAAAGCATCCCTAAACAAATAGAACATTCCACTGACATGGTGCTTGTCTTGGAATGCACAAGCTGGAGAAGAAGCTTCCATGAAGATGCAACCACGTTGAGTGCCACATGGAGACCAAACGCACGTAGCAGAAAAAACACTCAGAATCCAGACAGTCCCATACAGTCACTTCCTTGAACACCTGTAGCAGAATCTGCGGCTCCACTTTCAGACTATTCAGCTTCCATAGAATGCACCCTCTGCCAGAGCAGAAGCAAGTTATCCTCAACTGTATGGGACTGTCAAAGAAGAAGAACATTGTCCAACTCTACCTGTCTCTGTTCAATACCGATGAAATCCTCTTTCATGACTTTGTCTTCTCTAGATTGGATGACTTCAATTCACTCCTTACCAGCCCCTCTCATGCTTCTCTATGAAAACTTGATGATATCCAAAACTTGACTTATTCTTATCCGCAGTGAATCCTGTTCACACAATACTCTTGAGCTCACTAACTGACACCAACTCCTGGTGCAGCAATGCCTCTGCTTTAAAATTCTCATCCAGTTTTCAAATCCTCCCCATGATCTCACTCTCGCTATTTCTGCAATCTTCCGTGGTCCC
Source organism: Chiloscyllium plagiosum (assembly GCF_004010195.1). Classification (NCBI taxonomy): domain Eukaryota; kingdom Metazoa; phylum Chordata; class Chondrichthyes; order Orectolobiformes; family Hemiscylliidae; genus Chiloscyllium; species Chiloscyllium plagiosum. The sequence goes on along the minus strand of NC_057723.1, from coordinate 19,808,740 downwards.
ATAAGCTTCCAAAATATCTATGTTTGTCTAATTCTGGCCTTTTGTGCATTTCTGAATTTAGTTGCTCCACTGTTGATACCAAGGCCTGAGCTCGGGAATTCCCTCCTACATCATTCAACTTACCTTTCCTCCTTTAAGATATTCTGGAAAACCTACTTTTTCAACCAAGCTTTTACTGCCTAAATATCTTCTTGTGTGGCTTAATGTCTAACTTTGCATTGTCATGCTCTGTGAATCACCTTGGAATTTTCAAATTGTAATCAGTGCTGTATCAGTACAATCTATTTATGTTTTTTTGATAATGCTTTTTATAGATAGATGGATATGGGTCTGGTGCTGGCAGGTGGGAATAGATTGGATTGGGATATCTGGTCGGCATGGACTGGTTTTAATGTCTAACTTTGCATTGTCATGCTCTGTGAATCACCTTGGAATTTTCAAATTGTAATCAGTGCTGTATCAGTACAATCTATTTATGTTCTTATTGATAATGCTTGTTATAGATAGATGGATATGGGTCTGGTGCTGGCAGGTGGGAATAGATTGGATTGGGATATTTGGTCGGCATGGACTGGTTGGACTGAAGGGTCTGTTTCCATGCTGTACATCTCTATGACTCGATAATATCTAATTTACTATGATTTCACTGATGTGTCTGTTTCTCTTCACTTCCCCACTAGAACTCTCTCCTCCTCTTTCCTAGCCTGGAACTTTCCCTCCTCCTACTACTCCTGGTGAATCATTACAGATAATGGCTCAAGGGGCAATCATAATTTACTAACATATTCATTGCCAGGTCAATTTATAACTTCATTTGAGTGAGACAGAGAGTTGGCAGTGTTCAAGAAATCATTTCCAGCCTAGGTTCAGCAGAGGGGGAAAAATATCAAATGACCGTGCTTTTTATATTACAGCAACATTAGAGAGAATGAAAAAAAATCCAAGGAAACAAAAACAATATTTTAAGGAAAACACCTATCTATATAAAAATATTAATGATGCATGAATATTTTAGTGCCGTGTTCTGTCTAATGAAGATTGGATTCTCTTCAAACCTTACAGTTTTCTTTGATGTCTTTTCTCTTCTGGCTTGTGCTTTCTGGCTAGTCAAGCCATCGATCATTAGATTTTGGGGTACTAAGGAGTGCCGGGTCATAGGGATAAGGAGGCAAAGTGGAGTTGGCATGTAAGATCAATCACGACCGTACTGAATGGAGAAGCAGATTTGAATGACTGAATAAAAGCAAAACACTGTGGTTGCCAGAAATCTGAAACAAACACAGAGAATGCTAGAGAAAGTCAGCACGCCAGGCAGTCTGTCTCAAAAGAAATAGAATTGACATTTTGAATCAGTTATGAGTGGTATAGTCCTGAAGAGGAGTCATGCTAGGTTTCTCTAGTAATTGAGTAGACAGTTCCTTCTTTAATTTGCTTTATTGTAATATTCTTGGATGTGTTGCTATATGCCGATATCAGTGTTGAGATTAACTTGTGTTAAAGAGGAATTCACAGGTATTCAGGGGTGATGGTGGGGAGGATAAACTATCAACATTGGGTAGATTGACAGCAAATGAACAGTTAATATGATTGACTTTTGGTTCATGATCACAAGCTGGATTTAATACGCCCACTTCTGCATTGAATAAAAATGGAATTGGATGCTTGCAAGTGATCTAACATTAGTAACTTTAATAAGTGCAGTTAAGCAGGTACCTATCAGAGCTTAGAAAAAGAAACTTTCTGAAATGTTTTAATTTGGGCTTTTTAGATTTTCTGGAATTTAAGAATACCAGGACTGCAAGGTGGTGGAAATAGTTGGATGAATCAGGTTAGTGTTTTCCAGCACCAGAGAGAGAGCAAGACTGCTCTCACAGCCCTCAAGCTGTTCTGTAAAATACCTGGCAATCTCAATCTGACCTTTGATGTCTGAATTGCATCACAGTCCTCACCATCCCTGTTTTGACCCAACCCCAAAAACTGAGCCTTTTAATAACCTCATTCTTATGTCTGACTCCTCTCCATTTCACTCCCTGACTGGTTACCTGACAAGCGGTCAAGCTTTCACTTTGGTTGGTTGCTGCCAAGAAAGCAATTTGCAACATTTGAAATTACATCCTGTCATTAATTGCTGTGGAACTGGTGGGAGTTGGAAAAGGTTATAAGGAAAACCAACGCTGCTCATTTCCTAGCCTCCAGTTATTCTTGACACTTGCAGGTTTCAAAGATGCAAGACTCTGATTCCAAAGTCAGCTCAGTGGTACTACTGCCTCACAGTGCCAGGGACCCAGGTTCAATTCCACTCTCAGGCAACTGTCCATTTGGGGTTAGCACATTCTCTCTGTGTCTGGGTGCTCCGGTTTCCTCTCACAGTCCAAAGATGTGCAGGTTAGGTGGCTTGGCTATGCTAAATTGTTCTTTGTGCACAGGGATATGCAAACTAGGTGGATTAGCCATGGTAAAAGTGGGCTAATGGGATAGGATACAGGGGTGGTTCTGGATGGGATGCTCTTTGGAAGGTCAGTATGGACTTGATGGGCCACACTGTAAGAATGCTATGATTAGCAGATTGTTCATCGTGAGAAATGATGGGTACACATTTTTCTTATTTGAATTAACTACCCTTGGTTCTTGTGGAACACCTGAGATTGAGCCGGTGAAGTTTCCCCAGTCAAATGTCCCACTGAAACTGCAGGGAAAGGTAGTCTTCCCAGGGGCATCCCACTATAATGCTACACATTAAAAGCTCTGTGGAACTGCATAGCATTGTCTGCAGCACTTCATCCTAATCCATAGCATGACGCATTTCACTGTTTCTAACCGGTCTGTCAACGGGCTGTACAAATGCAACTTTCAGAATTCATGGTTGACATCCATTTGTACATGTTCTGGCACTGCTAGGTGGTGCTCTGATGAATGATGATGTAGTAAATATTGCACTGCATGACAATCAACTCTTGATTAAGCTGTCATTCTGATCCAGACAAAACAAAGTGCTATGATGTTGAGATCATGACAGTGAGGGACTGCATCATAGGGGCACTACATAGTTTATGCATTGATAAGGATCCAAGTTCAATTATAATTTTAACAGTACATTTTGCAAACAAAAACCTACTTTCTATAATTCTGCTCTTTGAAGAGGCTCAAATCCCACCACATGACAACAAAGGACATAGTGCATCAAAAATTGTCACTAATGAGGACCACATTTTGTCACAACAAGGGTAGAATAATGCATGTCAGGTGACATGGTGGAGCAAAACAGCACAATATCCGACAGGAAAGGGAGTGTGATAATTCACTCTAAGTGCTTTACAGAATCACAGTGGGAGTTACTGCATTGGCATTTTTCTTATTCCAATCCACCAGCAACCATGGAACCACAGAATCAATGTCAAATCGTTCCAAACCTGTTCTGAAAATTATTATCACATTCATCACTGTTCTTATCCTCCATTAACTATATACTGCATTATTAATTATTTATCCAGCAATTACATTATAGCTACCACATTAATTGGTCAAGAGAAAGTAAAAAAGCACAGTGCAATGTTTCACAACTAGCTGAATTATATGCTGAATGTGCAAAGTACAGTTGTATTTGAGACAGATGCACTCTGCTCATAACAGATCAGTCTGACAGACAGTGTTGGCTTACACTCTTACTTCAGACCACAGTGACAGGTTGAAGTTATTTTGTTAACAGGATATTAAACAGTAATGATCTAGCAAATCATTCTCATGTTTGCTGACATGAGTAATTGGCTGCTGTTTGGAATTAACTGCAGCAGAAATAAGCAGACCCTCTTGTACTGGGCTCATCACTTCTCAGATACATACATATAAATATATTATACTTATATATGAGGATGAGATGGATATTAAAACGATATGATTAGTTCTCAATTTTAAAGGCGACGTTTGCTTGTTTGCCAACCCTTATATGGATCCTGTTCAGCTTTCTAAAAATTATTGAGTATGATTTTTCTCTCTTAAAACTCCAGGGAAAAACTCAACACTAATTGCTTCAAGTGATGTATGTGTAAAGGCTGAAGGCTGCACAGAACGGTACTTGAAGAAGAAGTAGAGATCACATTGTCATGATTGTACCAAGGTCAGCCAGCAGGACTTCATGGAATATGAGGTTGTTTATCTGATCCAATCAGGGAGCCCTGGCTGACATATAAAAAAAACCAGACTGTCAGCAATATTGCTTATGAGATACCATCCTCTATGGAAATATTTCAACATAACTATGGCAAACCAGCGAGTACAATAAAGGAGAGGTGATGGCTAGTGGTATTAGCACTAGACAGTTAATCCAGAGACCTACATAATGTTCTGGGGACCCGGGTTTGAATCCCACGATGGCAGACAGTGGAATTTGAATTCAATAAAACCTGATATTATGAGTCTAATGACAATGAATCTATTGTTCGATTGGTGGAAAAACCAAACTGAATCACTAATGTCCTTCAGGGAGGAAGTTGCCATCCTTGTCTGGCCTATATGTGACTCCAGACCCACGGCAATGTGGTTGACTCTTAACTGCCTGCTGGGCAATTAGGAATGGGCAATAAATACGACCGAGCTAGCGACGCCCTCATCCTGCGAATGAATTAAAAAAAAGGAAGGCAGAAATGTTCTCCAAAATCCTTTTTTATAAAAAAAGAGAAATTGCACATACTGGAGTTACATAAATTATCCAATCTACGTGGGTACAAAGAAAATGATCCTTTGTTCAGAAACAATCTATTCTCTCTAGTCAGTTCCACTTTCATCAGTCTCTCCACATGCATTGTATACATTGTCATTCAATCATAAAGGTCTCCCACTGACATGCATGAGCACTAAAATTGGCTGCTCCTTTGGTTTGATTCCGAGAGTGATTATCTTCCTTCAGGGAATGTCAATCCTGTGGTTAGTGTTGTTGCTATGGTAACTTCTGATGCAGAAACATTTCCTGTTGCTGGGAACAGTGGACCTCTGGAACAGAAGGTCATTCTATACTCTGTGCAGATGGTGAGTCATTTCTTCCTGATCCACTGCCTGCACTCAATAGCTTCACTAATGATATGGAGATGTCCGTGGTTATGAAGATATACCTGGTCGTTCAATTTTCCCTTGTGTAAGTGAAGTGACAACTGCTTTAGCCAGGTTCTCAGGTGCTGTGTGCACTGACTTTTGTTGAGAAGCATTACTGGTTTGCACTCTCAATGGATCTCTCTTGCTCAGCTCTGGCAAATACTTGTTTTTTTTAATCAAAGACAAATTTGTTTCAGCTTGATTTTCTGACTCATACCTGTTACTACTTCTGACTTGAGAACATACTTTTTCCCATTAGAAGAATAGTTTGGGTGTGGTGTGATATTAGCCTGTGGACTGGACAACTCTCCATACCTTCAGTGGGTGTATATCTCTGCTCAAGGACTGACTTATAAAGGTCTATGCTGGATTTATTTGATTTCCTGTATCCCTTTAGCAAATATCACTGCCATCTCAGTCTTTCCATTTGACTGGGGATAATGTGAAGAGGCTTTTCTGTGTAAAATTCCCAAACATTTTTGAAATGGTTGAATTCTTCACTGATGAATTGAGGGCCATTGTCATGCATCAAAAAATGCCAGAATGATAGAAGTGTGATTTCAGGAATTCGACAATCTCAATAGAAGGTGTTGACATCAGAGGATCAAATTCCCAGTAGTCAGAATATTGATTGAAAGGAACAAAACAGTTAATTCCTGTGAGATTGAAGAGATTTAATCTAAGTTCCACGGTATCCAAGATGGTAGACTGGAGGAACAAGTAGCAAGCTGAAGTCACTAGGCATCCTCTCTGACTTACATCTCAGGAATTGTCAATGTATAGTTTTCTTCAAAGTGGTAGAATGGAATCTACACATCAATGATGCTGGATTGGTAGTTAATGAGGCTGGCAATAAACTACATACCTTGCTGCTGGCTACCAAGAATCTGGTCTTGATATACAAAAATCTGTTGAAAATGCAATGAGTTCATTCCAACATTAGGTAAGGCTTCAATTGACTTCTCAACTGATTCTCCCAGATTTCCCATCATAGCCCATGTCTAAACAACTTTAAGATTCCTCCCAACATCTCAGCTGGGTTTATGACTTCCAAAGCATGACGACTTTTGCTTTTCATAGAATCTGATGATTTTGCATTCTTCACATCTTCAATTTTTTTTCATTTGGTGTGCTGCTCTGGACAGCATGGCAGCAATTTACATCGGTTTCCCTTGTTAGTACATCACTTACAGATGACGCTTTTACATATGAAATAACATTAATTACAACCACTTTGAAACACATAGAAAAAGGTAGAGGAAGATTTTTTGAAGAACCTTGTGGTCAGACTCCACTGTCACTTTGCCTTTCCCAATTAGGTACTGATTTAAATACTCACAAACAAAGACAATAGCTGGGCACTCTTCCATGGTATGGATGCAAAATGAATGATGCCGTGCTATCACTCTGCAGGTAAATGAAGTGAGTTGTTTTTCCTGCATGTCGGTAGCTGCCTTGTGGCATCATATTGCAAAGTGACCTTATCATTGACATCAGAGTATATGAACACTGATGCTGTAATTACAAGTTCTTTGACTTGAGTAAAAGTTACTTCTTGTTCTGTGCTCCAATACAACTGCACATCCTTAGCAGAGAGCTTGCACAGACTTTCACACTGACAATAAATTCAGCAAGAACTTTGTTCAGTGGTTCACAAATCTGTAAAGTCATTGCAATATTTTCATGTGTTATAGAGTCAGAGATGTACAGCATGGAAACAGACCCTTCTATCTAACCCGTCCATGCCAACTAGATATCCTAACTCAATCTAGTCCCACCTGCCAGCACCCGACTCATGTCCCTCGAAACTCTTCCTATTCATATACCATCCAATTGCCTTTTAAATGTTGCAATCGTACCAGCCTCCACCACTTCCTCTCGTAGCTTATTCCATACGTGCACCACTCTCTGTGTGAAAAAGTTGCCCCTTAGGTCTCTTTTATATCTTTCCCCTCTCACCCTAAACCTATGCCCTCTAGTTCTGCACTCCTCCACCCCAGAGAAGAGACTTTGATATTTACTCTATCCATGTCCCTCATGATTTTATAAACCTCTATAAGGTCACTCCTCAGCCTCTGACGCTCCAGGGAAAACAGCCCCAGCCTATTCAACCTCTCCCTATAGCTCAAATCCTCCAACTCTGGCAACATTCTTGTAAATCCTCTCTGAAACTTTTCAAGTTTCACAACATCTTTCCGATAGGAAGGAGACCAGAATTGCACGCAATATTCCAACAGTGGCCTAACCAATGTCCTGTACAGCCGCAACATGACCTTCCAACTCCTGTAGGAGAAAGTGAGGACTGCAGATGCTGGAGACCAGAGTTGAAAAATGTGTTGCTGGAAAAACACAGCAGGCCAGGCAGCATCCGAGGTGCAGGAGAATTGACATTTCGGGCATAAGCCTGAAGAAGGGCTTATGCCCGAAACGTCGATTTTCCTGCTCCTCCAATGCTGCCTGGCCTGCTGTGTTTCTCCAGCACCCACACATCTCCCAACTCCTGTACTCAATAGTCTGACCAATAAAGGAAAGCATACCAAACACCTTCTTCACTATCCTATCTATCTGTGACTCCACTTTCAAGGAGCTATGAACCTGCACTCCAAGTCTTTTTGTTCCGCAACACTCCCTAGGATCTTACCATTAAGTGTATAAGTCCTGCTAAGATTTGCTTTCCCAAAATGCAGCAACTCTCATTTATCTAAATTAAAGTCCATCTGCCACTCCTCAGCCCACTGGCCCATTTGATCAAGATCCTGCTGTAATCTGAGGTAACCTTCTTTGCTGTCGACTACACTTCCAATTACAAAAAGTAGAGGACCCAGCTCCGATCCTTGTGGCATTCCACTGGTCACAGGCCTCCAGTCTGAAAAATGACCCTCCACCACTACCCTCTGTCTTCTACCTTTGAGCCAGTTCTGTATCCAAAATGGCTAGTTCTCCCTGTATTCCATGAGATCTAACCTTGCTCACCAGTCTCCATGAAGTCCATATATATCATGTCCACAGCTCTTCCCTCATCAATCGTCTTTGTTACTTCTTCAAAAAGCTTAATCAAGTATGTGAGACATGATTTCCCACACACAAAGCTATGTTGACTATCTCTGATCAGTTCTTGCCTTTCCAAATACATGTACATCCTGTCCCTCAAGATTCCCTCCAACAACCTGCGCACCACTGACATCAGGCTCACTGGTCTATAGTTCCCTGGCTTGTCCTTATCACCTTTTTTTAAACAGTGGCACCACATTAGCCAACGTTCAATCTTCAGGCACCTCACCTGTGACTATTGATGATACAAATATCTCAGCAAGGGGCCCAGGAATCACTTTCCTAGCTTTCCACAGTGTTTTAGGTACACCTGAACAGGTCCTGGAGATTTATCCACTAAGTGTTTCAAATCATGGACATTTTTCAAGATGTCACCATCTATTTCTCTACATTCTACATCTTCCATGTCCTCTTCCACAGTAAACAATAGTTTAGCATCTCCCCCTTCTCCTGCGGCTCCACACAAAGTCCGCCTTGCTGATCTTTGAGGGGCTCTATTCTCTCCCTAGTTACCCTTCTGCTCTTAATGTGTTTGTAAAAACCCTTTGGAATCTCCTTAACTCTATTTGCCAAAGATATCTCATGTCCCCCTTTTGCCCTCCTGTTTTCCCTCTTAAGTTTACTACTACTGTCTTTATACTCTTTTAAGGATTCATTCGATCTATCTTGTCTATATTTGACATATGCTTCCTTTTTTTTCTTAGCCAAACCCTCAATTTCTTTAGTCATCCAGCATCCCCTACAAATACCAGCTTGTCCTTTGAACTAGATTCCAGAGCCAGTATATTCCTGTTTGGGTGAAAGGAAAGGCTGGTAGGTGTAGGGAATGCTGGATGACTAAAGAAATTGATGGTTTGGTTAAGAAAAAAAAACGAAGCATATATCAGGTATAGACAAGATAGATTGAATGTTGGTTGCTGCATCATTGCTACAGCTCTTACCTCATCAGGATTTTGTACATTCATTTCACTTTCAGGACATGGCCAACGTGTGTGATTTCAGGCATCTTTAATTGCATCATTTTATTTGTTCATCTTCAGGTTTACCCGGTGAGCTCTCTCTAGCAGTCATATGGAGCAGGATTTGTGATGCCTTCCTCTGTTTCTTCACACTCATAATTTAGCTAATCATACAGAATAGCTTCCACTTTGGGAAAATCATTACCAATCTTGTGCTGTCTATGTTGTTACTCTTCTGGAGTAATGGAAACGTCGATTGATATGCACGACTATCCAGCTCTCAAATGGTATTCCAAATGCATTTAGAAAATTATACTTCATGCAGCTTTATTTATCAGAAACTATTCTTTGCATTGGGTGTCGTAAAGCTCTTTGCCTTGGAAAAGTTGTGTTGAGATTTCTTCAATAGTTTGCACAGAGTAGTGAGATTGCTTTAAAATGTTATTGAGATACTTTTGGATCTCTGTATTCTCTATTTTCAAGATTTTCATCACAGTAGTGTGTAGGTATTTTCACTTTCTTGATTACTGCTTCTTTCCCAGTTTTTCAACCTTATCTTTCAAGCTGGAATTAAGGGCTGGACTTGATGACAACTGGAACTCTCCTTAGTAAATATTGTTTGGACTCACTCTTATCTACTTTGAGATGATATTCTTCAGGAAGATACTGAAGACTTGTAGGTTTCAGATCAGTTTAGCAGCCAATGGTTTAGTAGCCTGTGAACTGATGAAAAGCATGTTTAGAGTTACTAGTCCAAGCTTTACACTTACTTCAACTAAAAGGAGTGGATTTTTGCTTAACGTCTACTATCTTGAATTCCAGATTTTCATTTTTCTGATTGCATTGGATTCTCAGCTTTATTTGTTCTCCTGAGATGAGTATCTTTCCATCACTTAGCCTCACCCAAATGGTGAATAGCTTCATTTTTTGATTGCCGTTGTGAATGGCTTTGCACAGGTGTGGGATTTACCTCCTTGCTTTCTCCAAACTGAATATCTTCATTTTCTTTTGTATGATGTGCTCTGCTCATTCACTCAGTAATTCAAAGTTGCAGATTGTTCTCCTAAAAATCTTCACTGTGCTTTTTCAGAAGGTAACTGTCTGACAGCAGAGAAAAATCCAAATATTTCTGCCTGCACTAAGACTATATTTCAAGTGAGATTTATTTAATTGTTCTGCAAGCTTCACCCAAAGGCACATGGAGCTGAGATAGAGGTCACATAACTTTGGGAAACCAGCCAGTGCATTAAAGGTATAACTGTGTTTCTCTATGCAGTAATGGAACAGTTATGTCTTTTCTACATTACCTGAGTAGTGAACTGAAAAATGGAAAATGATTAACTAGGCAGAACTGTTTTATGATTCTCAGCCCAAGTAACATTTTTAGAGCAGGCTTGAGCCTGTAATATACACATACGTAGACATTGATATGATCCAAGCTGATGGTAACACTGAACAGGTCAGCCCCCAGAGTGAAACATGGCTTGGTCGACTTTAAGTTTTATTTTTGCTATGATGGTCAGTTACTGAACATATTCACAAGAGGCTGCCAATGTACTTTTAACCATAGAACATAAAAGTTAATTACACACAAAGGAAAGAAACTACAACCAATTTTACATTATATAAGAACTACTTAAAATGATTTTATTGCTGATTTCAGAAATAAAGATTCAACCATTTTACCCTCAATCACATTGCAGGTATTTGAACCTCAGTGAAGGGGCACACTGCTTCCACTTTGTCTTGTTCAGTGGGACCTGACTGTGCTTGTTGTTTTTCTGACGAATAACTGCATTCATTTTATGATATCTCTTTAGTTAGTGTCTCTTCCTGAGATTGTTAAAGAAACTGCTCACACTGCTCTTTAACACGTCTTAAACTGTTGCATTCCACAGCCTGTTAGGATGTCTTCCATTCCTTAAAGTTTTCTGTTTGCAGAATTCAACTTCTAAGCCAGTTAGAACTGCCTTTCTTCTTCCCTGACTATGTTGAAAATTGCTACTGTCATTGGTGCAGGCCTTCACAGCCTTCCTAACCTGCAATCTTCTTCCTGACCTCTCCACCCCCACCCCAGTCTGACCTATCACCCTCACCTTGACCTCTTTCCACCTATCACATTTCCAACGCCCCTCCCCCAAGTCCCTCCTCCCTACCTTTTATCTTAGCCTGCTGGACAAACTTTCCTCATTCCTGAAGAAGGGCTTATGCCCGAAACGTCGATTCTCCTGTTCCCTGGATGCTGCCTGACCTGCTGCGCTTTTCCAGCAACACAATTTCAGCTCTGATCTCCAGCATCTGCAGACCTCACTCTCTCCTTCACTTTCTGATTGACCAGCTTGTCTCTCTGAAAGAAACCTGACAACTCTTTAACCTTCTAGATGATTCTGTTTCTTCAGAATATATTTGTTTGCTTGTGTTACAGTAAACCACATTGTTCAGCAAGAGCTCAATTTTCTTCCTCTTTCCTATCCTTTATTTCTGAAGAACTCAGTTACTTGCCTCAAAGTCATATTTAAATGCATATAAGTTTCCACGCAACTCACAGTATTCAAAAAAATACTAAAACTCTGTCCTTCCTTTCTTAACCCACAAAATGTCAGAATGTAAAATCAACCTGAAGTTATATATCTTTAGAACTCCAGTTTATTTCATGAACACGCGCACGCACACACACACTTTTAGCTGTCCTCCATATTTCCGCAAACTAAGACCTGTGTAATTTTACCAGATACTGAATATTTGTCATTTATGGAATTAGCTAACAACAATGAACTGTTACAGCTCTACAATACATTGAGGGGCAATGCTGAATAGTTTACTATCATCAGATCATAAGATTTAAATGATTGTCTGAAGTACACTTTTACATTATTGCTAATTGTAAAAATACTACAGTATTTTTTAAACTTAAAAATAGCTTTTGCCAAAGTTACATAGTGGAGCACTAGGTATGGTGGAGACAATGCAAGAAATATCTAAAAATGCAATTGACAGCTATAGTACCTGAAGATTTATTATATATGTTGCTGCTCAGGGTGAGCTGGGATTGTTTCATAATGATATTCTATGCAATGCACAACGTGTCACAAGGAGTACTAATTTACAGTGACTAGGTCAATTTAATTTTATTTTCATTATATATTACTTTATCAGGTTTTGTGGATTGAATTCCACGGCCATTAATTTTTCCATGCCTGGCTCTTATTATCATCTGTTCCCTTATCTAGGTATTTAACAGTTACCTTTTGCCTTATATGCGGCTAGAAATTCACAGAAATACATTTGTTGAAGGTTGGTGAGATGTATGTAGAGAGCAGGATTAATAAATAAAACAAAAAACTGCGGATGCTGGAAATCTGAAACAAAAACTGAAAGTGCTACAGAAACTCAGAGGGTCGAACACCATCTATAGAGAGAAGAACAGAGTCCAGGGACCCTTCATTAGAATGATTTGGGGATGGAAAGTAAACTTTAGTTTATTGAAGAGTTCCTGCCATTTTGATATATTGAGTGGATGTTGCAGAATAGGGCAAAATTCCACTGGATGTCCCAGTTCTCTATCGCATCACTTCCTTCTCCTGTTATTTATGAAAGCTGACAAAGATTTCTTTCTTCCTGGGCTGAGATCCCAGCTGGGGTAAGGGAGCAGGAAAAGTTGCTGGGTTTTAATTCCTTTGCTATCTTGCTCCCATACCACCATTTCTGCCAGTCAAAGCTGACCTGCCTAAAGATAATGCTCTGTCAAATGATTCAGTGCTGCTCCTCCCAACAGTCCTGCACTCTAGGTCCATTCATACACAGTAATCTCAAAAATGTCTCCCATTCCTGAGAGAAACAAAAAAAACATCCTAGTCCTTTTGCAGCATCTCTTGCATCTGTGACCCTTCACTGCCAGGCCAGAGGACACCAGCCACACTGTTCCCATTGTGAGGACTCCTTTGAAATAATCATCATATTGCCAGATCTCCAAGTTGTTTGATGTTCTGGAAATGCCTTCCTCATTGTTCTGACCTTAACAGACCTTTGTTTCCTATTACTTGTAGATTCTGAGTTTTGAAGACCACCATTGTCACTCATCCCCAAGATATCAAGATTCTGGAATATTTTCACTGACGTCCCAAACCCCTTTTAACACTTGCACATTCTGTGATTCTTCACATTTTGACAAAAATCACTCTAATCCTGCCAACACTCAGTTATTTCTCCAGGCTTTTGAGATTTGCCATATTCTAATGACTTCTAATTCCACAAAATACTAGAAAAAAGAATGCTTCCCAATTTGTTGTCCAAACCTGGCCTACAACCCTCAAAATCTTGGAAGTGCTTCAAGCTCCAACACTCAGAATTATCTGTATATCTTTTTGTTAACACAGTCACATATTTCTCATTCCATCACCAGGTATTACTCTAGTTTTGTACTACATGACAGAAAAATGTTTTAAATTTGTTTATTTATGAAACTGCAATGCTGGAGGAACATTAAAATAATGCTAGCTGACAGTAAGTGTAAAAGGGTTATAATAATGCACTTTTCTCAGATATAACATTCTGTGTGACTGGGCGTAACGTTCCCAACATAGCTGTCTGAATGTCTGATTTGTTTTCATTCAAAGATGTCAAAAAATAATCAGTTGTATGCTATCAATGCCAAGAAAAAAATTGAGATAAACAACATTCTAGAAAGGGCAATAATGTAATATGAGCCGTGATACCTCTAACTGCAAGTAACCTGCTTTTCCTTCTCTTTGGACTGAGTGATTGATATCGAGTCATCTCAAGTGGTTTAGATGTACCAATGTAAAATGTATATGCATTTCTTTGTATTTTGATTGAAAGAAGCCATGGCTGAATTTTTAATCAGGGTGGGGGTTCTGGAACCGAGTATGATGTTGAGTTCGGTGTCCCAAGCCCCAAAACCTGCTTTTCACACAACCAACTATATTTTCAAATCCCCAACCAGTTAAAGACCAGGAGGCAAGCTTGCCTTCCAGTCAGGGACAGCGGGTGCACTCTCAATGCTGGAGGGCCAATAAAAGGCGCTCCAATACTCAGATTGCCAAACTCAACAGCTGCTATGTTAACCATATGCTGCAGCTACCTGACCATAATTCTGGAGGGACAGGTATATCAGTGGGAGAGTGGGATTGCTGGCAGGGAACGGCCACAGTTAAAGTCTGGTGATCATTATGGGTTGGTGAAACCCGCTGCTTGGTCCAGAATGCTCTTTCCTTACAGCTCCACTCTCCAACCTCAACATACCATGTCACCCTGGACATATTCCAATTGTGCAGGCTATTGTGGCCTGCCTGCATTGCTGACTGGGAAGACCAGCTTTTTTGAGGACAATTCATAATCATGCCTCCTAATTGAATCTAACCTAAGCTGTTACCCACCATGGTTGGTGGGTCATCAATCCAACTCCAAAAGGGCCTCTTTCAGCTTGGCTCAGGATCAGGAAAGTCCATACAGAGGCCAGCAATGCCAAATTGCTCCACCAACTTCCACAGGTATCAACCATGCCTCTTTCAAAAATCCAAACCCATATGTGAATTTGACAATGTATAATCTCTTTATTCATTCACAGGGTGTGAATACTGTTGGTCAGCACAGGATTTATTTCTATTTCCAAATTGCCTTGAAAAGGTGATGGTTAACTTTTTTCTTGAACTGCTGCAGGTAAGGTGTGAGAACACGCACAGCACTAGACTTTCCAAGACTTTAATCCAGCGAAGTGAAGCTTTGATGATATAGCTCTAAGTCAGGATGGTGCATGACTTAAAGAGGATCTTTAAGGTCATGATGTTTCCATGTTTCTGCTGCTCTTGTCTTTCTAGATGATAGAAGTTACGGATTTTGAAGGAACTCTCAAATGAGTCTTGGCGACTTGCCGCATTAACCATATAGTCGACACCTACTGTTGCCACTGTGCATCAATGATACAGCGAGTGAATGCTTCAGGGTGTTGATGGTGTAGCAGTCAAATGTGCTGCTTTGTCCTGATTTGTGTCAAGATTTTTGAGTATTGTTGGTGCTGTACTTAACCAGGCAAATGAAGAGTATTCCACACGGACTCTTGATGTTCATCCTGGACTGTGGATGTTCATCCTGGAGGGTGGACAGTAAGATATTTAATCCTCAATCGTAGAATATTGATACCAGTCTCTGACCTATGTGGGTAATCCATTGAAATTCCACAAGTATGGAATACCAACACCATGTTGCAAGGAGTGGTAGAATAAAGGTTGATGCCTGAGCTTCTATACTCATTTGGCTGATGGCTTTGAATGGTACAGATGTAGGGAAGCAATCAAAGCCCATCTCACCTTCAACCATCATAAATTTGCTAAAGAAATCAACTTGGGATCTCCATTTGCATGTTTCTTGAAAGCTAGAGACAATTAAGATTTTAATGTCATTCAGAATTCATATTAACTTCAAGGAAAGGATAACCTATAAAATCAAAATTCTCTCTCCACATGTAGGATGTACCACAACAGCATAGTAATGTTACTAGGTACTTTCCTCCAAATTCCTTGCCCTGGAATTAGAGAAAAGAAGAGAGCAAAAGGAAGAAACACAAATCAGGGAGAAAAACTTATTAAGATTCAGGCCTTTGCTGAGATTGATTTTCACCACCAGCCTTGCACTGCCAATGATTGACAGCAATTGAAATGCGGACATTCTAAACGGCAGCAGTGAAAATTAATCTCTCAGGAGTTTTGTGCCTGGGTGCTTCTCTCCATAATAAGAACAACTTTAAACTTTAACAGCAATTCAGCTGACTCTTCATGATGTTTCTAAAATCTTCGCAAAAGTACTGGGAAGGCTGATGATTAGGAGACATTTTGAGATCCATTTTTAACTAGTTAGGTGTTTGCATTCAGAAGCCTCATCAGACAGGATCAATAATGGCAGAGAAATGGACACAATTTGACAAAAAATTAAGAAAGACACTTGGTTCAGAATTCTGTCATTTGCATATTCCCTACAATTTCCAAACTCTATTACAGCAGTTATTCCAAGGTGGAGGTGGTGAGGTTGGAAGAAGCAGTTACAGTAATGTTGTCATTTCGTTCTCACATAAGCAGTGTAATAATTATAGGGCAAAGACTGAGGACCAAAAAGTACAACCCTTTCCTTTTATCTATCTATTAGCAGTACATCTACATCTGCCCTCGTTTTGAGGCAAACACATAGAGGTTGAATTTTTAGGTTTCCGCAGCGAAGATGGAAGTGGAGGCTGGTGAGGGCCCTGAAAATGCCAGTGTCAGCCGATGTGTTGATTTCAAGGTGCCAGTCCCAGTCCCATCAAACTTCACCAGCATTGGGGTGTGGGAGGGATTCTGTTCTCCTCCTTTGGACTGTTTAAAAATCCACTGAGAAAGAACAGAAACTGACTATTGTGTGTCTGCCTCCATTCAGATAGAGTGCCAGCCATGACTGTCCCAGGGCAGAACCCTATCCTGCTGACCCTCTCATGGAACCAAATGGGAACAGTACAGTTGGTAAGGAAATGAACATGGTACAAACAGGGAGAGTGGGCACAGTTGCTGGGCTTTGAACAGGGGCAACAGTTTGATGGCCTTCTGGAAGCAGGAAAGCAGGGGCAAACCCTTCAGGGAAGAAAACTGCCATTATTACACAATTTAGCTGACATCACTCCAGATCCACAACAATATGGTTGACTCTGAACTGCCCTCTGACAATTAGGGATGGGCAATAAATGCCCTCATAAAAAAAGTGTCTGCTAAAAACAATTAGGAAGCAATATACACAGAAGGAAAGTTCCAGTTGGCAAAGGGGGCATTATAGTCTAATGTTAAATCCCGTATCAATGAGGGGCAACAACTTTTATGTGAGGGGGAGAGAACTGGGCATCAGGAGCGCACAAGAAAATGATTGAAACAACAACAGAGATCAAACCTTTACCACAGGACTGCCTGCCAAAGACAGAGCTTTCTAGAGATGACTTAGAACCAGTGCCACGGGAGACTATGACTCTTCAGGCATGTTCATAATGGGGGAGAAGTTTGGGGATGAGAGCGCAAATCCATTGACAATGTTAAAAGTGTCAAATTTCAAAAGAACTACAATTGAATGGAACACCAAGCATTGAAGAGTGGACGTTGAGAGAGGGGATACAATGAACAGGAAAAGTGACTGCAGTGACTTTGCAAGCTTAAGATGGAGAGTTAACCCACAGAGATGTCTGTGCTTCAGGAAGGACAAAGAAGACAAGGCAGGTAGTTTGGTGGCATTATTGGTTAGAATGAGTCTCATTACAGCTGAATGTTAGAAGTGTTACTACTGACTCTCTGGATCGAATAACAGAAATGGAGAAAAACCCCAAAAAATGTAGTCACAGGAATGTGCTAAAGCCAGCAAATTATTAAAGGGAGGCTGAGGTAGTTGTTCGGGAGTGCTTAAACAAATGAAAGCCAAGTCTAGTAATCTTGGGGGATTTCAATCTTTCTCATATTGACTGTAGGTGCACAATGGGGACAGTATGCATGTATGCACACATTTATTGAAATTGTGAAGGACTTGTTTCTAAAACAGTATGCTAAGGAATCCACAAGGGGAAATGTAATATTGGATTTAGTTCTAATGATGACAAGGGAACAATAAGCATAGTCAAATTCAATGAACATTTAGGATCTAGTGATCATAATATTCTGATACTCTGGGTAGATATCAGGGTAGAGAACAAAAAGAAGCCAATTAAAAGGCTGAATTTTAAATAAGTCAATTTTGAAAAAACTGCAAGAGAATGGGCAAAATGGGAAAAAATGTACTCGAAGGATATGGAATAATTTCAAAAAGAATTAGGTCAGGAACAAAATAAATGAGAAAAACCAGCCTGGCTTATTAACAGAGTAAAAGATAATGGGGAGGAAGAGAAAACATACAAAACCCTCACAATTTAAGAAGTGTATGCATACACGCAGACAGGGGTTTGCATTGTAAACTTCAGTATATATGAGGAGAATTGAAGTCTTCTAAGAATACTTAAATTGGTGCTAATCTATTTTCCAGCTCCCTGGCAATTGCCTCAGTCTCCCTTTGATGCATGTGGTGGCTTTAGCATTTTCTAGCTATTAATGTTTTTCTTTTCACTAGCCTCTTATTCTAACTAAAAAGACTCAATACAACTTTCAAATTCCCTCTATAACCCCTAACCAATCCCAACTTAACAAATAACTTCACCAAAAACCTGCCTCATGAACAATGTCTGTCCTAAAACATGCTTAATTAGCTTTGTTAAAAATCACACAACACCAGGTTATAGTCCAACAGGTTTAATTAGAAACACACTAGCTTTCGGAGCTTCGCTCCTTCATCAGGTGGTTGTGGATGAAGGGGTGGCGCTCCGAAAGCTAGTGTGCTTCCAATTAAACCTGTTGGACTATAACCTGGTGTTGTGTGATTTTTAACTTTGTACACCCCAGACCAATACCGGCACCTCCAAATCAATAATTCATTTAACATGCTTAAAGCTTAATTCTGCAATCTTAATGCTCTCATGTAGATATTTTTAAATGCTGAGAAAATAAAAAGTTTAACACAAATTCAGATTGAAAATTGTTAAAAATCACAGGAGTACTTCTATTAAGGAAGGTGAAGACTTATAAAGTATGCAAAGCTCTTGCATGACAATTTCCACTTTAGCATTCTAAAGGAGTGAAAGGTTTGAGAGTCTACTTGTGGATGTTTTTCAGCGTTTGCTCAGCACAGACAAACTTGCAATGGACTAGAAAATAGAACTTGTGACATCAATCATCAGAAAATGATAGGGAACAAACCATCAAATTCAAAACCTATAAGTTGTACGTGTGCTGTTGGAAAAGTGAAAGTACACTCACCACTCCTATCCAAATACTGTTGACTGTTATCATGGGAAATTGCCTTTCTTGGGCTTTAATTACACTTGTGTCAGGCAGTGTCTGTGTGCATTTAAAAGAGTTGTGTTAACAGGCTCTGTTTATTATGGGTCTGCTCGAAACACATGGAAGAAAGAACATATGTTGCACCACGATTGCACCATTTCGTTCATTGATTGAAGGTCTCAACTTTGTTTTCGGAAAAACAGTTTTAGCAGTCCCAAATGATGGAGAAAGTGAGGACTGCAGATGCTGGAGATCAATATCGAGAGCGTGGTGCTGGAAAAGCACAGCAGATCAGGCAGCATCCGAGGGGCAGAGAATCAACGTTTTGGGCATAAGCCCTTCATCAGGGTTTATGCCTGAAACATCAATTCTCCTGCTCCTTGGATGCTGCCTGACCTGCTGTGCTTTTCCAACACCACGCTCTCAATCCCTGTTTTCTGATTCGCATCACATTTGTTTGTTTCTTTAGTAGTTAATTCTTCCATTCCCTCCTCAGAAAGCAAAACTAAATGTGGGAATTTAAATCCCTGTTTTAAACCCACAAACCATTTGTTAATAATTACCCAACTGATGTGAAATTGAGAGAGGTATTCATTTCCATTACACTTCTGATTTCCTCCTTTGTTCTCTCCTTGACTATCAGAAATATGTCATTTTGTTTGGATGAGACGCCTGTTTTGAAGATTATGAAGTTTTTTTTGTTGTATAAGGCAGAGAGGTCCTCAAAGGATTAACGGTTGTCACAGTATTATATCCTGATGGGCAGAGCCAAATGACTGCCTCTGGGGATGCTAACTGGGTCTAAAGAGTTCTGTGCTTGTTACCAACACGACATGAGAATGTTTTCATAGCTATAATGTGTATTCACTTCCAATTTGAATCTGGTGTCTCTCGAGGCAGTCATATATCTCAGACATAATTTAGCTAACACATATTATGTAATTAACCTGTTTACTGGTCGTCAGATTGGAGATAGTGAGAACTGCAAATGCTGAAAGGTCAGAGCTGATGAAGTGTGGACTGGAAAAAGCACAGCAGGTCAAGCAACATCATAGGAGTAGGGGAGTCAACATTTCAGGTTGGAACCTTTCATCAGGAGCCTATCATCTGCCTAAGATGTCATGTGGCCTTCCTTTTCCATATGGTATCAGTAGCCTTCAATAATTTCCAGAAAGAAGGGTTGGTGGCAGTAATTCTACCCAACATATCACAGATGGTTCTGGGAGAGACTAAGAACTTCAACCTGTAACTTTACAGGGCTGACATTCAAGATGGCATCTCAATGAAATATTTGGAATCTTTTGATGAATTCAGCTTCTCTTTATGTTCCCCGATGACAGTTACTGTTTTATGGAGTTAAAGATTTTGGGGCTTTAGTGTTAGCAATTTTATCCTTTTGGTATTTTTCAATTCTCATATTCTCCAGCTGTAATGATCAGCTGTTGACAATGAGAACAATAATGTCTCGCAATAATTATGCTCTAGATAAACCAGACAAATGTCAAAATCGTGAAGGGTAAACATGGTTTACAACTCGAGTCAATTGAATGAATGACAACCATCCAAAATGTTGATACCTACATTGTTTCAGCATATAAAATATTAATGGACGACCTGCAAAAATTCCAAAGCCTGATCTGTAAATTTATGGGCGGCATGGTGGCACAGTGGTTAGCACTGCTGCCTCACAGCGCCAGAGACTCAGGTTCAATTCCAGTCTCAGGCGACTGATTGTGTGGAGTTTTCCTCTGGGTGCTCCGGTTTCCTCCCACAATCCAAAAATGTGCAGGTCAGGTGAATTGGCCATGCTAAATTGCCTGTAGTGTTAGGTGCAGGGGTAAACATAGGGGAATGGGTCTGGGTTGGGGTGCGTCGGTGTGGACTTGTTGGGCTGAAGGGCCTGTTTCCACACTGTAAGTAATCTAATCTAAAAAAATTCAAAATGCAATTTACTGATAATGAACATCGTGCTGACTAGGTAGCCTCACTTTGATTAGAAAAACTTTAAGAGATTTGTTATTTTTTATCAAACTTTAGTGAACAATCACGCCAAATTTTTACTTTCCCCTCATTCTCCCTGGCATGTAAAATTTACCTCTGGGGATTGGGCTAGATGTTAGAAGTAAACAACATTCTGAATCTTGGCTCCTGTGGGAAACCAGAATTGTTCAGTAGAATACCCGCCTCACACGAAGCGGTCATTTTTGGTGAAAGCGTCATCAATCTTGTCAGCGAAAAAAAAATGGGAAAGCAATAACTTGTTGAAAGATGGGTATCAACATAAGATGATGGAGATTGAAGAATCAAATGTTATTTTCAAGGTAATGGTGACGTAGATTTAGAAATTACGCAAGTTAAAGTGCGACAGTCTGGGGCAAAGACCAATTAATAATAAGCCTTAGAAATAAAACAGTAGCAGGCTGAGATATCTCTTGTTACAATATAGCTGAATGCAACCTCTAATGTACAGTGATGCATCACATGACAATATTGACACTACAAGAGGTGATACACTGCACAAGATGCTTTGCATGGGTCAGGAAATGGAAAAGGTATGAATAGTGGGACTTGCGCATATGAAACATGATTCAGATGAAATTATGATGAAAACAAGATCATAAAATGAATGATCCCCAAGTGTGAATCACACAGTGCCATATATATGATATAGTCTATATGAATTGATCTCCCATGCCATTGCATATGGAAAGCCAAGATCTATACATCTTGGCAAGATGTACCCCAATGTGCCAAGAGATTAGGATGATAACAAAATCTAACAGTTGAGAACAGGAGCTGCTACTTGGATGACATGGAGATTAAAAATTAATGGATTAAATTGGAAAAGATAAATTATAGCAAAATAATGAGTAGCAAAATAACATGCATGGCCACTCAGTCATAATGACACCAGCCACCAATGAGCATTGTAACACAATTAAGCAGTCACTCATGAATTAATAAAGGAACAAAGCACTGGCCATGCGTTTAGAAACAAAAAAATAAATTTGAAGGCTATATGCTCAAGCAAATTAATACCACAGTGGGGCACAGGTGAATTAATAAATCAATAAAACATTGGAGATCAGTATATTGATAAATTCATCGAACAACAGGGATATCAGCAATTCAATAACATCACACACCAGTGAAGTAATAAATTCACACAGCAGTGAGTAGTTGTGAATTAATAAATTAATACTATAGTGAGCACTAGCAAAGTAAAAAATTAATTAAGAAACAGGTACCAATGAAATAATATAATTAATGGGACAAATATAGGTGTGTGCTCAATTCAAGTTACACCATTTTATATTGCTTGGCTAATGAACCTTCTCAGAATGGCTACTCCAAAGACATTAATGAAAGGCACGGAGAACAAACATAACACTTAAATATACAGTAAGAAATACTGAGGTACATTTATGTTCAGATCCAGAAAGAAAGCAGAGGTGAGCAGTATGTGGTGATGAAGTGAAGCATTAAAACCACAGGAATTATAGTCTTTGTATGGGATCTGCCAATGAAATTTCCGGCAGGGAGAGAACGTTGATTCAGAAAATATCACAACGGTGCTTTTAAAACTTAAGAACAGCTGTGTGTGATTTAATAATATTTAAAGATAGAATAAAAAGGGAAAGAACAATGCACTGATGGATGAGAGGCAAGTACAGCCCCAGGCAGGAGAGCAGCAGCAACACAGCCTGAGGTAGTGGAAGTGTACAGCAACCTGGGATTGGGGCATTTTTTAAAAATGCCATGAAATGCAGCTTAATTGGGACTAAGCAGAAAGAAGGAAAGATTGATTTTTAATACGTACTACACAGAAGCAGATAGACAATTTTGGGTCAAGGTGCAGCAGTGCTACCTAGTGGTGTGACACATTGTTTAGCTTTTTCCCATTACAAAAGTGTTGACACACCTTTTGTTGGATTAAACGTTGAAATGTTGAGAGTGAGTTTCACTAAAACAAAACACTGATACCAAGGTGATGTTGGAAAATTGTGAGAATTGTAAGGTGTTTTCATAGCAAATGGGTGCCTTAGGCAAGACATCATACAATCATTGATACATTTGCAAATTGGTTTTCCCATGATTTGGAGGTGCTGGTGTTGACTGGGGTGTACAAAGTTAAAAATCACACAACACCAGGTTATAGTCCAACAGGTTTAATTGGAAGCACACGAGCTTTCGGAGCGCCGCTCCTTCATCAGGTGATAGTGGAGGGCTCAATCCTAACACACAGAACTTATAGCAAAAATTTACATTGTGATATAACTGAAATTATACATTGAAAAATACCTTGATTGTCTGTTGAGTCTTTCATCTATTCGAATACCATGATTGTTTCACTTCTTTCATGTGTAAATCACAAAAGCTTTTTTTAAAAGTTGCATTCTCAGGTTAGCTGTAACAATGGGTGTTAGCTCGACAATATGATGAAGGTGTTAGCCTACTGTGCTCTCTGTCTATGCCAAGATGTTTAGATTGATTCTAATGTAAAAAGTGAGAAAACAGAGTTTTACATGAATTCATGCAGTTTTTGAGCAAAGTACAATATAACTCTGCAAGTACAAATTCACCCCACAAAATATAGGTGAGCATGAGGGTCTTTGTCTGTCTGTGTGTGCGTGTCTGGGGTGGGGGATTGTGAGTATCTGTGAGAGAGTGTGTATATGTGTGTGCATGAGTGTAGAGTGGTCTAAGTCTCTGAGAGGATGTCTGTGTGAGTGTGGGATGTGTGTGAGCGTCTGTGTGCATGTCTGTGTATATGTGTGTGTATAGGAGTGCATGTGTGTGTGTGTGAGAGTGTGTGTGTGTGTGTAGGAGTGTCTGTGTGTGTGTGTGTGTGTGTATAGCGCAATGGTGGTCACCTGTAATGTGACATGAACCAAGGTCCTGGTTGAGGCCCTCCCACTGGGTACCGAACTTTGTTAAGAGCTTTGTCTGATTTAAGTTTCCTAAACCTTACATATTCTTCCTTTTAATTTCTGACTCAACTTTCAATATCTCTTGTCATCCAGGATTCCTGAAATCTGCTAGCATTACCTTTCATCCTCAGAGGAATATGCTGACAGTGAACTCTGGTCAACTAGCCTTTGTGCGTGGGAAATCATGCCTCACAAACTTGATTGAGCTTTTTGAAGAAGTAACAAAGAGGATTGATGAGGGCAGACCAGTAGATGTGATCTATATGGACTTCAGTAAGGCGTTTGACAAGGTTCCCCATGGGAGACTGATTAGCAAGGTTAGATCTCATGGAATACAGGGAGAACTAGCCATTTGGATACAGAACTGGCTCAAAGGTAGAAGACAGAGGGTGGTGGTGGAGGGTTGTTTTTCAGACTGGAGGCCTGTGACCAGTGGAATGCCACAAGGATCGGAGCTGGGTCCTCTACTTTTTGTCATTTACATAAATGATTTAGATGCGAGCATAAGAGGTACAGTTAGTAAGTTTGCAGATGACACCAAAATTGGAGGTGTAGTGGACAGCGAAGAGAGTTACCTCAGATTACAACAGGATCTGGACCAGATGGGCCAATGGGCTGAGAAGTGGCAGATGGAGTTTAATTCAGATAAATGCGAGGTGCTGCATTTTGGGAAAGCAAATCTTGGCAGAATGTATACACTTAATGGTAAGGTCCTAGGAAGTGTTGCTGAACAAAGAGACCTTGGAGTGCAGGTTCAAGCTCCTTGAAAGTGGAGTCGCAGGTAGATAGGATAGTGAAGAAGGCTGAAAATGCTTCAGGAAGGGCTTATGCCCGGAACGTCGATTCTCCTGTTCCTTGGATGCTGCCTGAACTGCTGCGCTATTCCAGCAACACATTTTCAGCTCTGATCTCCAGCATCTGCAGACCTCACTTTCTCCTAGTGAAGAAGGCATTTGGTATGCTTTCCTTTATTGGTCAGAGTATTGAGTACAGGAGTTGGGGGGGTCATGTGTGGCTGTACAGGACATTGGTTAGGCCACTGTTGGAATATTGCATGCAGTTCTGGTCTCCTTCCTATCGGAAAGATGTTGTGAAACTTGAAAGGGTTCAGAAAAGATTTACAAGGATGTTGCCAGGGTTGGAGGATTTGAGCTTCAGGGAGAGGCTGAACAGGCTGGGGCTGTTCTCCCTGGAGAATCGGAGGCTGAGGGGTGACCTTATATAGGTTTACAAAATTATGAGGGGCATGGATAGAATAAATAGACAAAGTCTTTTTCCTGGGGTCAGGGAGTCCAGAACTAGAGGGCATAGGTTTAGGGTGAGAGGGGAAAGATATAAAAGAGACCTAAAGGGCAACTTTTTCACACAGAGGGTGATACGAGCATGGAAGGAGCTGCCAGAGGATGTGGTGGAGGCTGGTACAATTGCAACATTTAAGAGGCATTTGGATGGGTATATGAATAGGGTTTGGAGAAATATGGGCCAGGTGCTGGCAGGTGGGATTAGATTGGGTTGGGATATCTGGTTGGCATGGACAGGTTGGACCGAAGAGTCTGTTTCCATGCTGTACATCTCTTTGACTCTATGACTCTATGTCCTCAAACAGGCTCCCTAATCTAATTTCTCCAAAGCTTGCCTAATACTGTTGTAATTTGCTATCTCCCAATTTAGCACTTTCATCTGAAGACCTGTCTTGTTCTTATCTATAGTTATCTTAAAACATATAAAATGATGATCACTGTTCCCAAAATGCTCCCCCACTGAAACTTCCATCACCTGACCAGGCACGTTCCCTAATATAAGGTCTAATACAACCCCTTCCACAGCTGGACTATTAAGAAACCCTCCTCGACACATGTCACAAATTCTGTCCTATAAAAGCCCCAAGGACTGGAGGAGTCCCAGTTACTATTGGGAAGTTAAAATCACACACTCAAACAACCCAGTGGTTTTTCACATCTTTCCATGATTTGTCTACATAAATCTTCTAGGAGGCCTACAGTCTCACAGTGATTGCACCATTCTTATTCCTAAATTCTTCTAAGACAGCATCAGTGGTTCAGTCCTCGAAGATTTCTTCGTATGTCTGTGTTATTCTCCTCCTATTATGCTGGAAACATCTAAACCCCTGGAACATTGAGCTACCAATCCTGCCCTTCTCTCAACCAGGTTTCTAAAATGGCAATAACATGGTAGTTCTGTGTACTAATCCAAACTGGCTCATGTGCCTTACCTGTTATACTCCTTGCATTGAAATAAATACAGTTCAGACTGCCACTCCTGTTGTGTTCATTAAGTCCCTCCTCCCTACCTTTTATCTTCTCCTGCTGAACACTCTCTGCTCATTCCTGAAGAAGGGCCTGTGCCCGAAACGTCGAATCTCCTGTTCCCTGGATGCTGCCTGACCTGCTGTGCTGTTCCAGCAATAAAGTTTCAACCTTGCCTGTTTTTCCTATTAGACTTAGTTGACAACCTCTACCTTCTCCTCAATCAGGCCATGAACCACTGCAAAACACATTCAACATTTTGTCTCATGGCACACTGACAACTCAATTTTCTGAATAAATAAAGTATCACTTCCTGCATTCAGTTACACTGACAATTTTCTAAAATTATCCTATGTAGATTAATTTTTCTTCAAAAATTGTGATGAACTACAGGTATAATTATAAAAATCCCCTGAAAACATATCCAGTACTGAAGGAAGTGGTTTGTTTTGATTGCAGTTTATTTTTAAATTAATGAGGTGTTTTACAAAACATTGAGAAGATTCAGTACTTGTGAAAGATTTTTGATAAAATTCACAGGGTGTACTGGCTAATCTCAGTCAAGGCAATGGTCTGGATATGTAACAGACCTCAGCATCCCTGGCTTGGAATATGACTGTCACCTTTGAAAGAGCTTTAAAGCTGAAAAAGAGCAGGGCTTAGTTGGGAATCAAAGATTATGATTGAATGCTTTGCCCTATCGATACTGCAGCATCTCAGGTACACTGCAATCATAATATAGATTTTGCCCAAAACTAGACTGTAAGGTAGACCTGGATCAGTGGTGCTGGAAGAGCACAGCAATTCAGGCAGCATCCGAGGACAGGCAAAATCGACGTTTCGGGCAAAAGCCCTTCATCAGGAATAAAGGCAGAGAGCCTGAAGCGTGGAGAGATAAGCTAGAGGAGGGGGGGGGTGGGGAGAGAGT
>NC_057723.1:19749047-19781054 GCF_004010195.1 Chiloscyllium plagiosum | reverse complement strand
TATCTCTCCACGCTTCAGGCTCTCTGCCTTTATTCCTGATGAAGGGCTTTTGCCCGAAATGTCGATTTTGCCTGTCCTCGGATGCTGCCTGAATTGCTGTGCTCTTCCAGCACCACTGATCCAGAATCTGGTTTCCAGCATCTGCAGTCATTGTTTTTACCTGTAAGGTAGACCTGCTTGTATACAGATTGAATTATTTTTCTTTGACCCAGAAATGATGAAAAATATTCTTTGATTGTCTGTCTTGAGAATAATAAGTGGAAATCTCCAAGACTGGCCTGTCCAATTGAAATCCTGACTAAGATCCTTCCTCCTGAGCATTAAGAAAATCTACTCAAATCTAAAAAAGAACTTGAACAGGTCAAATTGCTTATGGAAAAACCTCTTTTTCCCCAGTAGCTGAGTGGTTAGCACTGCTGCCTCACAGCATCAAGCATCCAGGTTCGATTCCAGCCCTGGGCTTCTGTTTGTGTGGAATTTGCACATTCTCCCTGTGTCTGTGTGGATTTCCTCTGGGTGCTCCAGTTTCCTCTGACTGTCCAAAGTTGTGCAGGTTAGGTGGATTGGCCATGCTAACGTGTCCAGGGAAGTGTAGGTTGGGTGGATTAGCTCTGGAAAATGCAGAGTTACAGGGATGGCCTGGGTCTGGGAGGGATGCTCTTCCGTGGGTCAGTATGGCTGAATGGCCTGCCTCCCTGCTAGAGATTCCATGTATCACATTTTTGAATAATTATATGAATTGCAGAAACCACTGGACCAGCCATGTACTTACAATGCCTGAATTTCGACTACCAAACAAATCTTCTTCGCCCAGCTCAAGGAAGGCACTCAAATGAGAGGAGGACAAAGGAGGTGTTTTAAGAACACCCTGATGGCTTATCTTAAGGAATGCAACATAGATGTGAACGCATGGGAGACCAGAAGAAATTAACTCGGAGAACCTTCTGCGTGAAGGGAAACAATTCTATGAAACCAACCATCAGCAAGAGAAAGTAAGAAAAAAATAACTGGAGAAAGGAATGCCAGAGATCTGAAGGCCAGACACCAATTCCACATCCTGGAAATACCTTCCAAATTCTGTAGTCAGAGTTGTGGCTCTAGGATCAGACTCACCGGCCACATAAGGACTCGTAGAACCTACAACCAATGACACGGAATTTCATAGGTAGGCAATCACATTCATTCGCGAATGTTTGGCACCACTGACAAATTGTCATAATTAATGATCGCGACTTGTAGCTGCAAATCTCCAAGTGCATGTGACTTATATCCATGTTATTGAAGAGGAACAGCCACTGAGCCCAACCAGATCCCTTAATGGCCATGATATGGGCTGATGATTTCAATACTTCCATGCTTTCATACTTGTCCATCACAGTGATTCCAATCAACTTCCTGCTTGACATCAGAGAGTTGTTAACTTCGTTCAAGTCATATGCTGAATCTCAAATGCTGACTGAGAATTAGATGTGCAGATACATGTATACATGGGATGTACTCCAAGGAAAATAAATGATTATGGGTATACATTGCTATAATTACTATATGGTACAACACGTCAAAGAGAAGGAGGGAGAGTGTCTTCGGGATTTTAAATCTTTTATGCATGTTCTGTAAATTTGCAAATGCAGCAACAGACGTTTATGCTTGGACTTTTTTACGGGTCTAAATAAAGAACCTTCCAGGAAGTTCTGTCACCAGGGAACATGGAGTACACAGTTGAAACCTCAATGGCCAGTTACTGTCACACATTATGTTCTGTGTTTGTTCAGAAAGCACTCCACTTTCATCATAAAATTATACATTTTTAATGCAGTTTTTAAGTATTTCAAGAACAACAAAAAGGCACATTAATCTATCTCAACCATCTGAAACGCTAGCTAACTGGTTCCTGGAATAGTGCAGATTTTTCTTTCTGACTTGGGAGTGTCCAAATCAAATTTGTCGTTTTCCTTCCAAGATTATTAAGGGAAAGGTCAATTTTCACCTATTTTTCTTTCACCAAAGGGCAGTAAGATGCATGTGAGAAAGATATGTAAGAGAAATTAGTTCAAAGATCTTGCAGGTCATTCATGAAGAAGATATTCAATCCTTTGGTAACAGGAACCTCATCTGAACACTTCTCCAAACCAATCAAAAAAACTGGCACTCATCGAAAATAGTCCAGTTCTACAAAGTCATGTTTCAATCAGAGTGAATTAGGTAATATTGTTGAAACACTGATCAAATCTTCTGGTCTTCTGCCACCAAATGCCTATCAGCTGGCAATATTAACCATAAACCAGATGTGCAATAATTTAAGATGATTTGTTTAGCCCTGCCTGAATAGGTCAATTCACAAAGCCACATCTATTGTTAAAATCCTAATCGCAACTGAATCAACAGACAAATACAACAGTGTATACAACAATGTCATAGACATGCTTTTAAAATTAAACTTGAGGCTTATCGCCAGGCTGGTCGTTGACATGGACTCAGTGCTAATATCACTATGTACACCTTTTATGATGCATCCCTTAGACTATTATTTATAATTCATTGTTTCAAAAAAAAACTGCAATAAAAAAAGGAAAATCTGCATAACTTTTCACCTAAATGACAGTTTGTTAAGTAATGATCAGGGAAGACTAATGAGACAGGCAAAATAAATGGGTGATTGAGTTAATATGATGCATTGAGGGATACAGACAAGATTGAAGGACAAAAGAAGGAGGTAGGTAATGTCAATCTTTGAGAAAAGAAATGGATTTGTTGGCCAAATGCCCTTTTCCTGTTCCTAATAATGCTTGTGGCTCCCCCTTTCCAATCTCATATGCAAATTATTCTGAGCTCACAGATGGTTCGGCAGCTTTTGGCTAAGCTCATGCACATACAGGCTCAAATCAACATTGCCTCCCAGGGATTTCAGAGCATGTTATTTCAACTCATTTGAATTTTGTGACCCTCCTCATGAAATACAGCATTCTGGTTTCAGTGGCTCCTGTTTGGTGTATTCAGCCTTGATGACATGGAGGATAATTCACCAAGTCCCTCCTACACCACTAAGCAAGAGAAAGTAAATAAAGGCAATGAAACTGAGTAACACAAAATGTATTGTTCTCATGCAACCGGCAGGAGTAGACTGAAAATGGGGATGGAGAGACAGACCATGGCACTACACTTGACTCCCAGTTTGAATCTGTGAGTGAGAGCAATAGAAGTTTTCCTTTCCAGAAGCAGCAACTGATCCTTGGGTTTGAATCATAGCTACTGCCACCATCTGGTATCTTGACCAAATGGCCTTTCTTTCATGAGCATTGACAGGCTGTTTAATTATGGATCAGTGGTGCTGGAAGAGCACAGCAATTCAGGCAGCATCCGAAGACAGGCAAAATCGACGTTTCGGGCAAAAGCCCTTCATCAGGGCTTTTGCCCGAAACGTCGATTTTGCCTGTCTTCGGATGCTGCCTGAATTGCTGTGCTCTTCCAGCACCACTGATCCAGAATCTGGTTTCCAGCATCTGCAGTCATTGTTTTTACCAGGCTGTTTAATTATGCTGAGCATCACACTGGTGTTCAAATTGGTAGTCATAGACATGCACTTTTTGATAGAAACACTTTGTCAAGAACACGAATTTTGGGCTTATGTCCCATTTTTCTAACCCAAGCCCAGCTAGATTAATTGCAATATCCCGCAGTTATCACTAAGCAGGCATCAGACTTACGACCTGAAAATGTGTTGCTGGAAAAGCGCAGCAGGTCAGGCAGCATCCAGGGAACAGGAGAATCGACGTTTCGGGCATAAGCCCTTCTTCAGTAACGTCCGAAACGTCAATTCTCCTGTTCCCTGGATGCTGCCTGACCTGCTGCGCTTTTCCAGCAACACATTTTCAGCTCTGATCTCCAGCATCTGCAGACCTCACTTTCTCCATCAGACTTACGACCATCCAGTAAAGCCAATATAACTGTGGATGGTTCAGTTAGCCACTAAACTATGACAAAGTCATCAAAAGCAGCTCATGACTGGAGGAAAAAGAAACTTATTTTCTTATTGATATGTTCTCTACGAACAGGTTAACTATTCAGATTACTTGCTCACTAATCTGTACAGAATTAACCAACCTTGGATTAAAAGTAGGATATGTTAAGATTTCTCTATTTCATCACTATTGAGTGAAACATGCTGGAGGGAATACCTGAAAGTATTAGTCGACAAATGTTTAGACTTTGTTATAATTCTTCTTGTTGAGTTCTCTACCCAAAGCTTTGACAATTATTTGCCACATGAAGTGCAATGATTATTTACTATTAGGGCACACAGGCAGGCCCTGAGTCTGCCTCAGCAGGGATGCACATCAAACCCTTGTGCTATTGGCATTAATCCAATTTACACACTTGCCATCAAGTCAACTAAGCTAACCAGAATTTGGTTCGCATAATCTCTCTTCCAGTTAAATAGTTTTCTGACACCAGCTGGCTGGATTGCCATATAGACCTGAAGAGTACACCAGATGGTTTGAAACCAAATTTAAAATTTTGGAGTCCATTCCTGAGGCAATTGGAATCGAAAAAGGGATCAACTGATGGAACAAATTGGCAATAGTTGCATGAAAAACTCATTCTCAGCACAGGAGCACTGAGGGCATGACGATGGCTTTAAATATCTGAGCTGGATGGGAAAAGAAGCCTGACTTTCCACTTTGGATTGGTTTCCAATTAAATTGAATACATATCTTTGGTAATTGTGACTGATAGTATTCTCTCACTCAGAGGAGAGTAGCTGACTGACACATGCTGCCCATGTTCATGCCTTAAAAGCAGGCAGCTTTCATTTATACAGTACCTTTCACAGCCCAAATCACTTTGCAAACATTTAACTAATTTTGAAAATGAAGATCAGCAAGTTTGGCAAAACATCAAAGTGCTTCTGGCATTCATGAAAGTAGTGCTAACTATCAGTAACAAACTCCATGAGAAAATTGGAGTTGGACAATTTAGGAGATAAAGCCTAGGTATTTTAAATCTAATTATTCAAGTATTCAGATAAGAGCTCCAGAAGAATCCAATACTAATTCAATAGTGTCAAATGTCCATAACTAGCTTATTATGAACTCTCTGACAATAGTAGTGTGGCCATACATTCTCATTACAGACTTGCAAAGCTAGCAAAATATAACTTTTACTATTGTCGGTGAAGAGCTTAATCATAAACAGTAGAGTCTATAACAACCGAGTTCCTAACAATGAAGTTGTTAGAAATCTTTGGGTTTGTATTGTAGCATGACAATTCTTCACACTGATGTCGTGATATCCCTCCTGGGAGGAGAGCAGTCAGGAGATGATTATTGGATTGGGAAGGTCACAACATTTTAAAATGAAGAGCTAATTCCTCATGTACATGGTAGTAACCAGCTGAATAACATGTCAAAAGATTCCTTCATTGAATAAATACATGATTAAATACATCAAAATCAAATTTTATCAATGAGGATAGGGAAATATGGCTGACAGACCAGAAATGCATGATAACCTATTAGAACCAGACGTAGTTACAAGTTAAAACCAAAATCAAAAATTCATCTTGTGCATTAAGAAGCATTATTCCTATTTAATTTTGCAGGATTAACCTATCTAATATAACCACAACTCACATCTATTTTGACATTTGGACTTGTCCACTTCTCTCCATCCCATAGGTTGCTTCTTAATGCACAAGATGAATTTTTGATTTCGGTTTTATCTTGTAACTACGTACCTAACCAATCAAACCAGCAGAGCTTTACCAAACATTTGCTCTGTCATAAGCAAGGCTTCAATTGTCTTCAAATTTCTCTCGGATGAGATGATTGACATCCCAAGTCTCTAACTATTATCCATGACATTGCTTACTTGCTTAAAAATTCACTTAATTCAATTTTTTTATGCTTTCAACTCAGTTAGATGATAGTCTCCTGTCCTCTACAGCAGTTTCCACCTTTGAACTTTATGGCCGTGGTAGACTTCAGTATAGCTGGTATACAGCAGGCTTTTTTGTTCACCAAAAGAATTCATTTCATTATCTCAAAGAAACCTGAATTCCCCACACCACATCAGAACTTTATTTTAAGGTATAATTCCAGGAGTGAACACATAACCCTCAATAGCCTGTACACAACTAACCATCTCCCATTGCATCTTCACCTCTGAGATGGAGTATAACAACTTCATCAACTTTTGTACCTGATGGATTGACATTATCTATGCTCCCTCAAAAATTCCATCCTCCCTTTCTGAAACTACTACTTTATTCTGTGTGTCTTTTTCCTGTTTGATGTTTTGCTGGTCTTCCAAATTTCAAACTTCAGAAACTGACTTTCCAAAGTTCTATTCATTCACCTCATTTCCCAATTCCAGAGTCAAAATGCTAATCCTTATCAAGTTCTTCATTTTACCCTGGAGTTTTCTCAAATTTTTACTTTGACTTTCTCTCTCCAGGCTTCTGAACATTTATTTCCTTCCGTCATACCATCTTGGATATCGCATTGGATTTTCATGTCTCCATGAGGTGGAATTTTAAAATAAAGTAGAACCTGCTTCAAGATTTCCCACCCCTAATCCCACGCGTGGAATTTCTATGGCTCTCAGACAAGGACATGGATTGGAAGCTTGCATGTAGCGATTCCCAGACTTGGTTACTCCATCGTGGGGTGGGCATTTTACAACCTCATGACCTCTATAGGGTTGGGAATGTTTTTGAAGAACACTGGGTTCACATCACTTCAGTAGGGGTCATCAACCATCAAGAAAACCCAATATGGGGAGTAGAATCTATCGATGCAGATTTCACAAGGTGTTGAGAACCTTGTGAAATGGGCGGCACAGCGGCTCAGTGGTTAGCACTGATGCCTCACAGCACCAGGGTCCCAGGTTCGATTTCAGCCTCGGGCGACTGTGTGGAGTTTGCACTTTCTCCCCGTGTCTGCATGGATTTCCTCGATGTGCTCCAGTTTCTTCCTACAGTCCAAAGATGTGCAGGCAAGGTGAATTGGCCATGCTAGATTGCCCATAGTGTTAGATGCATTAGTCAGGGGTAAACATAGGTCGGAGAATGAGTCTGGATGTGTTATTCTTCAGATGGTCGGTGTGGACTTGTTGGGCTGAAGGGCCTGTTTCCACATTGTAGGGAATCTAATCTAATCTAACTTTACATGTCAGGATATAATGGTGTATGATAAGTTCAGTATATTTTAAATACAGTGATTAACAACAGGGTTTTGTTTTAAAAAATGTTAAACTGACCACTATTTTGAAATTTTTCAGGTGCATTACAGGACTGGAATTCAGATTTAAGGTATCAATTTCCTCCCATGCTTTGACTCTTTTTTGATTGACAGTTCAGCCATCTGTTCAGCCTTTTAAGTAATGTAACAGATGCCATCTGTGCCACTACCTCAAAAGGCTTTGTTGACACAGCTGTGAAATGAAATGTCTTTTTTTATTATTCATTCATGGGACATAGGTGTTGCCGCTGGGCTATCATTGATATCAAATCCCTAATTTCCCAGAGGACAGTTAAGCATCAACCACATTGCTATGGGCATGGAGTCACACATAGGCCAGACCAAAGAGGATGGCAAATTCCCAAAAAGGCATTAGTAATCCAGTTTGATTTTTAGAACAATTGAGATGGTTACATGATTTGCCGTTTGGTGAGTTATTTATTCCAATTTTTTAAAATTGAATTCAAAATTCACCATCTGTCATGATGGGACTCAAAGCCATGTCTCCAGGAAATTGGCGTGGGGATCTGAACTACTAGTCCAGTGTCCTTACTGTCATGCCATTACTCCAAAGCTTCTTGAGCTGTATATCTACTAATGATTGAGCTCAGTGGGTGTTGTTGGCATTGTGGTAAAAACAACTAGGTAAAGACAGTGACTGCAGATGCTAGAAACCAGATTCTGGAGTAGAGTGGTGCTGGAAAAGCACAGCAGTTCAGGCAGCATCCGAGGAGTAGGAAAATCGAAGTTTCAGGTAAAAGCCCTTCATCAGGAATATAGGCAGAGTGCCTGAAAGGTGGAGAGATAAATGAGAGGAGGGTGGGCGTGGGGAGAAAGTAGCATAGGGTACAATTGGTGAGTGGGAGTAGGGATGAAGGTGATAGGTCAGGGAGGAGGGTGGGGGAAGGTAACAAAGAGTACAATGGGTGGATGGGGGTGGGACGAAGGTGATAGGTCAGAGAGGAGGGTGGAATGGATAGGTGGAAAAGAAGATAGGCAGATAGGACAGGTCATGGGGATGATGCTGAGCTGGAAGTTTGGAACTGGGGTGAAGTGGGGGAAAGGGAAATGAGGAAACTGGTGAAATCCACATTGATACCCTGGGGTTGAAGTGTTCCTGTATTCCTGATGAAGGGCCTATGCCTGAAACTTCAATTTTCCTACTCCTCAGATGCTGCCTGAACTGCTGTGCTTTTCCAGCACCACTCTACTCCAGTTGTTGGCATTGTGTTCAAAAGAATTATCATTTATTTTGAATGACAGTTTTATTAGAAGTTAAAGGATTGCAAATTTTTGAAGAGGTTTATGAATGACTCTGTAATTTGACAGAATGATGAACAGTAAAGATGAGAGGTCTCTAGTGGGAGTGGTTTAAAAGCCCCTAAAATTAACCATGCTGCAGGACTGACAATATAGAATGAAATAATTGGATCTCATGAGAATGGTTTGACAATAATAATGCTTGATTTTCATCACAAATAAATTAGACAGATCAGATTGTCAAATGTAACCTGAATGATGAGTTCTTAGAATATTGTTGGGAATTCCATGGAGTAGCATGTTCTCCAGCCAACGAAAGATCAACCTGTCCCAGATCTGGTACTGTGCAATGAGACAGGGTTAATTAATGACCTCATAGTGAAGGTACTACTAGGTAGCAGTGATCAGAATATGATTGAATTGCACATTTGGTTTTAGAGAGAAGTGCAAATCTAAGACTAGTGTTTTAAACTTCAATAAAGGCAACTATAATGACATGAAGGCATGTTGGCAAAAGTAAATTTGAAAATTAGCTTAAGGGGGAGATCTGTCAAGGTTTAGTGACAGACATTTAAGGAGATATTTCAGAGTACTCAGTAAAAAAATACAATCCAAGAAGAAAGAAAGACGAAAGAGTAGGATTCTCCATCCATGACTAACAAACAAAGATAAAGACAACATCACATTGAAAGGAAAAATATGAAATTCTACAGAGCTAAATGGTAAGTTAAAAGATTGCAGCTATAAGAATGACTAACAGTTTCTTTAGGATGGAGAAATTAGAGTAGGAGAAAAAGTTAGTTAAAAATATAACAGCAGAAAATATAAGTTTCTTTGTATATTTAACAGAAAAAGAGTAAAGAAAGATAGTGTCTAGGGAATTAATAGTGTAAAATAAGGAAAAGGTGCATAAAATTTACAGATGTTTTACATCTGTTACTATTATAGAGAACACAAACAATGTCCCAGAAATAATTGTGAACCAGCCAGTGAAAGTGAGGAACAAACTTAAAACATATAATCAGCAGAGAAAGGTTACAAAAAAAATATACAAAATAAAAATTGACAAGTCCTGAGATCCTGATGGACTTCATCCAAGAGTCATAAAGAAAGTGGCTACTGAGATAATAGATGCACTGATGTTAATTTTCCAAAATTCACTTGTTTCTGAAACAGTCCCAAACAGACTGGAAAATAGCAATTGTTCAGTTCAAAAAATTAAGGAGACAGAGAACAGAAAATTACAGGCAAATTAGTTCTCGGGAATATGCTGGAACTTATTAAGGAAGTAATCATGGGCCAATTAGAAACTCTCAATGCAATCAAGCAGAGTCGGCATGGTTTTATGAGAGGGAAACTTTGCTTGACTAATTTATTGGAGTTCATTGTTACTCCCTCAAGAGAGGGTGGACAATGGGGAATACCTGGAATGTGCTATATTTAGCATTTCACAAGGTGCAATATCAAAACTTTGGAGATAACCCAACAGCACAGATAGGATAATGGCGAGCAGAGAAGAGGTATATATGGGTCATTTTCAGATTAGTAAGATGTGATGTGTTTAGCGCCACACCAATTATTGTGAGGAACACAACTATTTACAATTTCTATCAATGGTTGAAGGCACTGATTGTGGTTGGTAAAAGATAAATACTTTACCAACCATTGAAAGGTAGATATGAAAATAAGTCTTGAATATGACAAAGTGTTTGCAAATGGACACAGGTAAGCTAACTAAATGAGTAAAACTTTTGGATTAGGTATATATATGAATTGTCCACATTGGGAGGAAGAATATAATGGCAGCATAGTATTAAATGGAGAAAAATGTCAGAAGGTTGAGACACAGAGTCCTGGTCGATGGAAGAATTTTTGCAGGTACAGCAAATAGAATGTTGTTATTTATTCAAAGGGAAATGAAATATAAAAGTAGGGATATTAAACAACAGTTGAATAAGGTTTTGGACAAGCTCTTTCAACAGTACTGTGTACAGTTTTTGGTCTCTATATTTAAGAAATGATTTGGAGATGCCGGTGTTGGACTGGGGTGTACAAAGTTAAAAATCACACAACACCAGGTTATAGTCCAACAGGTTTAATTGGAAGCACACTAGCTTTCGGAGCGACGCTCCTTCATAATCACCTGATGAAGGAGTGTCGCTCCGAAAGCTAGTGTGCTTCCAATTAAACCTGTTGGACTATAACCTGGTGTTGTGTGATTTTTAACTAAATATTTAAGAAAGGATTCAAAGGTATAAGAAACAGTTCAAAAAAGGTTCATTTGCCTGATACAGCTGAGGAGCCATTAATCATATGATTAGCCCAGACTGGGCTGAATCATTTGATTTAGAAGGAGGAGAAGTGATGTTATTGGAACATGTAAAATTCTGGAGGGATGAATGCTGAAAGGATGCTTCCATTGTGGGAAGACTAGAACTAGGGGGAGACCATTTAAAAAAAAAGGATACTTATTTATAGAGTTGTGAGTCTATGAAACTGTCTTCTTACATAGCAGTGGAAACAATGTCATTGAAAATTTTTAAGATGCAGATAGATACATTCTTGACCACCAAGGGAGTCAAAGAGTTGTAGGGCAGGCAAGATAGTGGAGTTGGACCAAAATCAGATCAGTTACAATCCTATCAAATGTGAAGCAGGCTTGAAGGAACCAAATGGTCTATTTCTGCTTCACTATACATGCTTGCATGAGCATATGAATGACTTTCCGACGTCCTTAATAGAGCTCACGTGCTTTGCCCAAGGTGTATACTGGATGCATGGACATGGGACATATGGAGGAGGCACAGGAGTGTGGAGGAGGCATTGAAAAATAGGAGTGAGGAAAGGGGTTGGGGTGTGTATTAGGGTGTGGAAGCAGAATGGGGGGTCATGAAAGAGCTTGGAGGCTGTGAAGTTGCCAGGGAGAGTGAGCGGGGTTTGAAGAGAGTGATGAGTGAGGAATAGGCTGCCTACTGTTCAAGTATAGAATTAGATTCATTTCCCAGCCAATGGGCATGTACCTTCTCACCACCCGCCTTGGCATGCATCTATCTTTTATCCAGAAACAGACCTCAATTATATCCCCTTCCCCATTCTCCCTCCATAAAAATAGCTTGGGTGGCTACTGCCACCTGGGAACTGAGTTTATGGTGCCAGGAAATGGGCTGAGTTGCAATTCTTGCCTCAAGGATGAAAACTTCAGGCATGGTTTTTCAATACCTACAGAATGAGCATTTTTTTCATTGTTAACCTTCATTCTCCCTCAAGTGCTTACTTAAAACATACCTACCTTTGTAAAATCAAACTACTTGATAATGCATTTTATCTTCTCTCCTAACTCTATGGGAGATGTTAGAAGATTTTAATGACATCATGGAAGCACTAGTTAGTATTGTTAAAAGACGCCATCTTGGAATGCCATTTGTGGCATACATACTTCAAATAATACAAAACATCAGTAAAAATTAGAAGCCGTAAAACAGAGGACAGCCAGTAAATTGAAAGATAACAATTTAATTACATACCTAGGAAGCAATAAATCAAAAGCAAGGGTCTAATCTATTGTTTGTTAAAAACAGCACTGTCTCCCTGATTTGGTAATTCAGGTGGATGTTAGACATGCCATAATACTACCTAAAGAGGAGCACAGATCTCTTCTGTGACCTGGCAAACATTCATCACTTAACAAATCTTATCAATGATCCGAGTTAACTGATTATATAGCTAATTACAGGCTGCAGGATGTCACTGCCACAGAATGGCTATTACATTTGCCTGCATAACAACAAGCATTGTACTTCAAAAGTCATTAACATATGAAATGTGCTTTGAAATATTTCAGGGTGATACCACATTATGCAATTAAAACACTGCTTTTATTCTACTTGAAACAGTACATTATGAATATTGGAAAATTCACAGGGGTTTAGGAATTCTGTTAAAGCGGACAAACTCTTTAATGCCTAAACAATCTTAAACTGGCAGGCATTTCCCGTTGCCATGTTAATATCAGACAACTGCATCACCATTTTTCCACAATATATATCTCTATTTACATTCAGAATTGAATCTATCTGTAAGTGTGTTTTTCTTCAATTGTCCACAGTGACATCACTCCTCCATTTGGTGCATCTTTGTTGCTCTTTCTCACCTGGGAAGAAGCTCCGATAACTCTTTATATTTCTGCTTTTCAAATCACCATTAACAATGCTATTTAAATGTAAATTAACATTTTCTAAAACATATAAAAACTGTAAGGCGTAACTTCAAACTATTGTTTGAATAAATACTTAGAATTGTGGATCAATTATCTTTACTCTTCTGTTCCAAATCATCTGGAGATTACTTGTGGTCAGATTTTTGCTGATTTGGGCCGATTCCATAGACCTTTGAAATACCAAACAACCCATGAGGAAATATCCACCATAGCCCATCTCATTTTTACAGCCAAGTGAGGAATTGGGAATGAACCACATTGGTGGGAAAGCCAAACTCTGCAGGACCATTTAAATTTGGTGTTAATTTCAAGCAGATCCCAAATTCGTTGTCCTAGAATCCTTAACTCAAAGGAGTGGAATCACAAATTTTTGGAGAAGATGCAAATGCTCCTGAAGGGTGAATAGGTCTACATGTATGTCAAGTTACCTAAACCTCCATCCCTTTAAAAATGAAAATAAAAACTGCAGTTTTTATTATTTTTTAAATTCACTGCGAGATGGCAGTGACTGGCAGGACCTTTGGTGTGATTTAAAAAAATAATAAATTAACCATCTGTGTTTGTAGTTTCAAACACTTGCTAATATTTTGAAAGGGCTGTTATTATAGCTGATCCCATTATGAATGTTTGGCTGAGATTCAAAGCTGAACATTTTCTTCGGGGAGGGCGGGGCCAAATTCACATTCTGTATGGCAGTTTTAAGAAATTATTTTGTGGGTTTTGATTTGGCAAGTGATTAGAGATTAATTTTGTAATTGATTAATCATTTGATGGGGATTTACAATTTCAATTGGTTTTATGTTTTTTTAAACATTAATTTGCATGAGTGAGAGCTCTCTTGGATTAGAGGCAATTGGTTCATGACGTCTGCTCAAATTGGATGAGTGGCTATTTACATGGCATGGACATATTGGGAGTAGTGGCATAGAAATGGGATATTGTTCACAAGAGTTAGAGAACATTTCATACAAACAGAGCCAAAATTTTGAAGAACCAACACAGGTCTAGTGGACAGTCCACATGGGAATTCTCCCACCTCCATGATTATCTCCGAACTACATCCAGAGATTACGGGACTGTTCCCATCTCTCCACAATGAAAATATGGAGATTCCTTTAAACGGGATAGGTCTGCCAAATTGGGGAACTTGAACTTTGTTCCTTGAGGTTAAATATCTTGCCAAACTGCACAATCACAAAATTTGTCTCCATAACTGTTCCAGAGCACATCAATAAAAGGATACAGATACAGGGTTGCATGCCATGTTCTGAAAAGCATTAACATGAGCTTGCCGAGCAGACATCAGAAGCATGCAGAGTTGGCAGATGATGATATCAAACAACAAATTTGGTACAACAGTGCTATTTTGAAACATGCATGTCATGTTCAAGCTCCCTTTTAAACACTTCCAATTGAACACATATAAAAGACACCCCACCAGCTCCATTTGGAGGGATTAGCATCCTACTCCCAATTAGATTTTCTTCTGCTGCTGCATATTTTAGTGCATTCAATGAAGTCAGAAGCGTTTGGCGAAATCTTTTGGATTTACAAAGGATCTTGACAAAGAAGTCAGAAGAATTATTACTGGACTGGTAATCTAGAGACCGAGGTAATGTACTGGAGACTCAGGTTTGAAATCTGCCCCAGCAGATGATGCAATTTGAATTCAATAAAAATCTGGAATTTTTGATCTGATGATGACCATGTATCTATTATCAATTGTCAGAAAACCCCATCTGGTTTACTAATCTCCTTTAGGGAAGGAAACTGTCATCTTTACCTGGTCTGGTCTACATGTGACTCAAGATCCATAGCAATGTGGTTGACTCTTAATTGCCCAGAGGGCAGTTAGGGATGGGAATTACATACTGGCCTAGCCAGCAACAGCCTCATCCCATGAATGAATAAAAAAAATGAATAAAAACTTTCAACAGAAGGCTTGCCTTCACAGATGCATGTTAACAGGGTGATGTATAGCAATCAAATTTTCAAAGTTATAGTGGAAGTGGAGGTACTGAGAGGTTAACTATTGCTGAAGAGAATGTATTACAAAGGCTGTTCTACTTAAACTTAAGTCACCGGGAGCCAAGGATGCTGAGGGCGTGATATAGTTTAATGATATATTGTTATTAATATGATAATTTTGAAACATGGATTCTAAATTAGAAGGAAAATATATTGCTTTAGGTTTCGATTGTATTTCTTCACTGTGTGCGCTAAAAAGGGGAGGGCATTGTTCTCATTTCATTTTTGAGCATGGCATCTGGAAATTTGTTTTTTCCATGGCTGTTAATGAGTTGGTTGAACCCTTGAGGTGAAAAGTACAGTGCATTAGGAAAAGGAGTAGAAGGAAAACAATATTATAGTAAGACAGAAACATCCAAATGTTGTCAGATAATACGGAGGTCCAAACAAAGAGAAACGATATGGAATAGCAAAAGTGCTATTAGTACCAGAAGAAAAATTCAGAACAGAAAGCTGTGAATACATGAGATTGAGAATCCTGCAGTAAATAATAAGTTAAATAAAACAGAAAATTCTGGAAAAACTCAGCAGGTCTAGCAATATCTGTGGAGCGAGAAACTAAGTTTACACTTTGGTCTGATATGACTATTCTTCAGTCATATCAGACACAAAACATTAACTCTGTTTCTTTGTCCTTTCGTTAGATGTAGATTGGCAGCTGTGAGGATGGAAATTACAGAGGTGCTGGCCATAATCTTCTAATCATCTTAGTTGAAGAGATGGTGCCAAAGAATTGCAAACATTACACCCTTGTGCAAAAATGCTCCCACAATAAATCCCCGAGCTGTGGCCCAGGTTAAGCTAAGTTGTGGGAAAGCTTTCATGAACAATAATCGAGAACAAAATTAACAACTCCTTGGATCAGTATAGCTTATGTAAAATCAGCCGAGATTTATTAAAGGCAAATTGTATGGCCTGGACTTTTCGATGGCCAGTTAATTGGCTCTGAAACATAGAAGGGAGTTGCAAATGGGGTCCTGGGAAGGGATACTACAGAGGAATTGCCTGTGAAATTGAAAATTCCACTGGGCAATTCCCACTTGCCTGGAACTCTCAGGAAGTGTTCAATTAAATTGAAGAATTTGGCATGTTCTAAGTAAATCGTTACTAGGAAAACCTAGCCTATTAAATACCTCACCTGATTCCTTTGTGACTATTCAACTGATCCCCAATTTACATCACACATATACCAGATTACACCTTCTCCAGACCCTTTTATATCCCCTCAGACCCTGACCCAACACATCCCCTCCACACTCTGGAGCTGACATATTTCTGCTACCATGTCTGAACCTCATCTCCTCCTCCTCATCCACTCCCCCCTCTCCCCCACTACTGCCAGACTCCCTTTTCACCCAACACCGGATCTGAGACCATCAGTTCCATTCCTCCAGACCTGACCTCCCATCCTCCATGCTGTTGGACATGAATCCTCACCCCCACCTCTTCAAACCCAATATCAATATAACTTGGGTACATATTGCTTGTATTTGAGAAGTGATTGTCCAGTGTACAATCATCAGTGAACAACTCCCCATCTGACGTTATGATGGAGAGTAGGTTATTGATGATACAGCTGAAGATGGTTGGGCCTAGGATATTGATCCTGTGGAATTCCTGAAGTGAAGTTTGGAAGTTGGGTTGGTTGGCATTCAACACCAAAATGTTTCTGCTAGATATGACTCCAACCAGTGGAGACTTTTCATCATGATTTCATTGATTGTTATTTGGGATCCTTGAAGCCACATTTGCCTTCATGCCAGGGGCAATCACACTCACCCCCGGGCAAGAACATTACTCTGGGGATCCATTACAGCTCCTGACCCTGGCCCCCAGACCAGCCGCAGGCTTCTAACTACAGCACAGCTGCCTTGCTCCCAACCTAAATACAACTGGTCATCTCCAGTTGAGCCCCAGTTATTATCACCTTATGTACCCTCATAAACAAGGCCCCGCTCTCATCCTTTAGCATTCAGCTCTCTTGTCCATGTTTGGACCATGGCTGAAATCATTTTGGGAGCCCTAGTGGCCCTGGCAGAAATGAAACCGAGCATTATTAAGTAGATTATTACTGAATTAGTGCTAATAGCCCTGTCAACAATACCTTCCTTCATTTTGCTGCTGATTGGGAGTAGACTGAGGGGGCAGTAGTTGGCTGGACTAAACCTTTTCTCTGTTTTGTGGACAGGACAAGACTAGGCAATTTTCTGCATTATCAATTTGATGACAATTGTTTAACATGTAAACAGATGGACAAAATATTTTAAT
This sequence comes from Chiloscyllium plagiosum, assembly GCF_004010195.1. NCBI lineage: Eukaryota > Metazoa > Chordata > Chondrichthyes > Orectolobiformes > Hemiscylliidae > Chiloscyllium > Chiloscyllium plagiosum. The sequence goes on along the minus strand of NC_057723.1, from coordinate 19,764,044 downwards.
TATAAATTAAATCAATTTAAAATCTAGACAATTACACAGTGTGTAATTTTGTGTTTTAAAGTTTACTACGTCAAGGATAGTTGAAAGAAAATAATGAACATACAGAATACATAAGTTCTTAATCTTGCTAGCAAGATTAGTCTGAAGTAGATGTATATATATAATTCTAGCTTTCCTTTTAATGCAGCCCTCTTCATGCCCTACTTTCCAGAAATGTAAATTGAATCGTCATTTAAAAATAATCTGACGGTTGTGTCTTTATCTCAGGTACCATTAAAAATCTCCTTTGAATTCAAATCTTTGAAGGAGCTGAACAGAACAGTTACTATGTCATTTTATTCGATTTTAACCTTCTAATTGCCATGCTTCTCTACAGGATAGGAATATCTAAATGAATATAAGCTTCCTTTTAGTAAATAATATTTACCCAGGATGGCATGGTGGCTTAGTGGTTAGCACTGCTACCTCACAATGCCAGGGATCTGGGTTCGATTCTACCCTTAAGCAACTGTCTGTGAGGAGTTTGCACATTCTCCCAGTGTCGGTGTAGGTTTCCTTTGGGTGCACTGGTTTACCCCCACAGTCCAAAGATGTGCAGGTTATGTGGATTAGCCAGGCTAAATTGACCACAGTGTCCAGGGATATGTGGGTTTGGTGGATTAGCCGAAGGAAATACAAGGTTACAGGGATAGGGACAGGACTGGGTGGGATGATCTTCAGAGGGTTGGTGTGCACTTGATGGGCCAAACAACCTGTTTCCACACTGTAGGGATTCTATGATTTTCTTTTCTGAATTCCTAATAGTTTGTTCTTGAATTTCATTAGCACTCACTGGCCTTTAGAGAACAATAAAAGGCAAATCAGAAGCCTAGAGTAATATAGTCATTGTTAAAGATCAGTAGATGGGTTTAAACTTCACCAAGTATCATAATAACAACAATGGCAAATTTATCTGAGGCCCATATATGTCAGGCCCAAACTAAGTTACAAGTTTCTATATAGTCTTGTGGGTGTATAGACAGGTCATCAACATAATTGCGGTCGGGCCCTGTGCTGAGAACCCAAAGGTGGGAATGGGATTGCATGGTGTGGGATTTTGGGAAGGAAGACTAAAATTACAAGGAAGAGACACAGCAATGGACATGGCTGTGCAATTGGTTAGTTTCAACCTTACAGACAGGAATTCAAAATTTTGCAAACTTGAAAGTGAAGCTTAGGGTGGAAGAAAGACACAAGAGAGATCTGCAGGCGTGGCCATGGGGATAAGGACCATGAGTTATCCTTCCTCTCTTCCTGGTGGTAGGTAACTTTGGCTGAAGAACAGAGGTATGGTGGCAGATGCTTGACATGGTCAAATCACATTTGGTCAAGACCAGTTTTAATATAAGTATGCTTATACTTATGTACTCAAGGGATTTAACAGAGGTAAGATTACTCATGCGTCCAAGAGCAAAATGCAGAGAAGACTGTGAGAGATTTTCTGGATGTATGGTGTCAAACGTAGAGGTGAGGGAACTCCTTACCAGGTCAACTCAAGAAAAGGTGCAAAAACAGAAGCTGTTGGAAAAGCTCAGCAGGACTGGCAGAATCTGAAGAGAAATCAAAGTTAATGTTTGAGGTTCAGTGACCCTTCCTTAGAACTGATGGTTGCTAGCAAAATGTTAGTTTATATGCAGAAGATAGGGTGAGGGATGGGGGTAAGGAGTAAATGATAGGTGGAGATAGAACCCTAAGATAGAGAAGAACAGTTGGATAGACAATGAACTGGATAAGGATCTGGCTATGAGGGTGTTTAGCTGCTAATGGAGACTGTTAGTGGCGAACAATAGATAGTGTATAATGGCAGACTATGTGATTACAAAGCCTCCTGTGTAAGGTAGGGAAGGGCTAGGACATGAGAGAGTTCAGGCCCTAAACCTATTGATTCCGATACTGAGTCTGGAAGGCTGCAGGGTCCCCAGGCAGAAAATCAGGTGTTGTTCTTCCAGATTGCACTGTGCTTTGCTGGAACACTGCAGCAAGCCTGAGACAGACAGACAGACAGACAGACGAGGGAAAAGGATTGTGTGTTAAAGTGGCAAGCAACTGGAAGTTCAAGGTCTTTTCTGTGGGCAAAATGTAGAAGCGGTCACCCAGGCTACGCTTCATTTCCCCAATGTAGAGGAGACCACATTATGAGCAGTCAATGCAGTAGACTAGATAGTGGTAAATGCAGATGAAGTGTTGCTTCACCTGGAAGGTATGTTTGAGCCATTAGATACCGAAGAAGGAGGAAGTAAATGGGCAAGTGCTTTGCCTTTGGCAGTTGCAGGTGAAGGTGCTGTGGGACTGTGTGGGGGGATATTGGGAGTGAAGGAAGGATGGTCCAGAATGTCCTGGAGGGAACGGTCCCTGTGGAAGATAGACAAGGGAGAGGAGGTGGATGTGTGTCTGGTGGTGGCATCTCATTGGAGGTGGTGGATATGGTGGCTGAAGATCTTCTGGATGTAGATGCTGATGGTTTGTAGATAAGGACAAACAGAACCTTATTGCTGCTGTGAGAGGGAAGAGATGGGTGAGGACAGAGATGTGGGAGATGGGTTGAACCTGGTTAATGACCCTGTCAACAATGGTGCTGGGGAATTCTCATTTGAGGAAGAAGGTGGACATTTTGGAGGCTCCCTTGTCAAAGTTAACCTCATTGGAACAAATGCAACGGAGACACAGGAACTGGGAGAATGGAGTCTTTACGGTATGAGGGTGTGGGGATGTAGCTGTGGGAGTCAGATTAGATTAGATTACTTACAGTGTGGAAACAGACCCTTCGGCCCAACAAGTCCACACCGCCCCGCCGAAGCGCAACCCACCCATACCCCTACATTTACCCCTTACCTAACACTACGGGCAATTTAGCATGGCCAATTCACCTGACCTGCACATCTTTGGACTGTGGGAGGAAACCGGAGCACCCGGAGGAAACCCACTCAGACACGGGGAGAACGTGCAAACTCCACACAGTCAGTCGCCTGAGGCGGGAATTGAACCCGGGTCTCTGGCGCTGTGAGGCAGCAGTGCTAACCACTGTGCCACCGTGCCGCCCACAAAGTCAGTTGGTTTATAGTGGATACTTGTGGCCAGTTTATCCTCCAGAAATGGAGATAGATGTCAAAGAAAGAAAGGAAAGAGTCAGAGATGGACCAGGTGAAAATAAGGGCAGGGTGGAAACTGGAAGCAAAATTAATGAACTTTTCCAATTCCAGAGAAAGAGAAGCAGCACTGATCATATCATCGATATATCGGAGAAAGAGTTGTGGGTCGGGGCTGGAATAGGATTGGAACGAGGAATGATCCACATATACCATGAAGAGATAGATGTAACAAGGGCCTATGTGAATATCCATGGCTGCCTATCTAATCTGAAAAAAATGGAAGGAGTTAAAAGAGAAGCTGTTCAGGGTGAGGATGAGATTGGCCAAGTGGAGGAGGGTGGTAGTGGGTGGGGACAATTCAGGCCTTTGCTCTAGGGAGAAGCACAGAGCCCTGTAACCATCCTGGTGGGGAATGGACATGTAAAGAGTGCAAAGGAAGTGATAATATATGCATTGGTTTGTACCAGAACAGAGGGCTTACATTACTCAGTGTACATTACAATGTGTTCCTTATTATGTACCAGCATAGAGACACAGCATAATCAGGAGTTAAAATATAATATATTTCTCACCTTGCATCTGTGCACAAAGCAGCATGTGCTCTTTATGCAGTAACAGTATGTAAGATAACATTAAGTGGGAATGTTATATTAACACACAGCCAGGAAGAAAACAGTCCTTATTCTGTACTGTTACATAGGAACAGTGCTATTGACAATAAAGAAATAATTTAATCCTTATTTCATTCTCATACACATGGTTGGCTCTGATTGAAATGATATACTTCCACGAACAAACTCCTTGAATTCTTCAGGAGATCTATTGAGTACTCATCTCATGTCAAATCTGTTCAAGGAACATTAACTTTCAAAGGTTGCTAGCAGTGCAACTGGAAATATTTAATTATTTAATTAGTCTTATAATTTCTTCAGAAGTGGCTCTTTATGCAAATTGACTACCACAGATCTGGCTCTTGGTTTCATTAATTCAATTGTTACTACTCTGTGCAACGTCCCTGCACATTCAAAATTTATGCCTTCAATTAATCGAAAACAGTCTAGATTATTGTGCAACCATGAAAGCCTCCTTGATGGTTCCAAATTCTACCCCAACATCAGATTAACCTGAATTTCCCACTTTCCTCCCTCTTCCTTAAGTTAGACTCAGAACTTATTGTACCATTCCCTACTCAAGTTAATTTTTTTGCAACTGCATTGTCAGTCTTTTCTTGCAAAGTTTTACTATTTAAATACTCAAACCTGGTGTCACCAAGTAGTCCTCAGTTTACCCTGTGGATTCTATCTTATTTAGATAAATACATCTGATATATATCCTTGCAAGCACGAAAAAATTCCCTTGAACAGTAGGTTTTGTAATGAAACCTCTTCTGAAAATTAGATGGTTAGAAGTAACAATGCCAATAATCATAACATTTGTTTGTAACTTTATGTCCTAAATCCAAGATTAATATTTGCTGAAGAAGTGTTCGATAGATGGAATGGAATGGGATGCAGTTATGTGGTGTGACTTTAAGAAAAGGAGAACCATCTGAGTAAATCAATGACAGGGATAAAGCTCAAATCTTGCAATTTCATTGACTGATCACATTTTCATCTGAATAAAAATGCACCACCTGAAAGTTCCTTCCAAGCCACACAATCTTGATTTGGGACAATAGAACATAGAACATAGAACAATGCAGCATAGAACTGGCCTTTCGGCCCTCAATGTTGCGCCGATCTGTGAAGTATTCTCAGCTCGTTCCCCCTACACTATCCCATCATCATCCATGTGCTTATCCATGGATAGTTTAAATCTCCCTAATGTGGCTGAGTTAACTACATTGGCAGGCGGGACATTCCACGCCCTTACCACTCTCTGAGTAAAGAACCTGCCTCTGACATTTGTCTTAAATCTATCACCCCTCAATTTGTAGTTACGCAATATTATTGCTTCTTCATGGTCACTGTTGAAAATTGTTGAATGGCCTTTTTAACCACACTATGGGTGTACCTGCACATGTTGGCGATAGTGATTCAAGAAGGCAGCTCACCACTATCTTCTCAAAGGCAGTTGGAAATGAGCAATAAAAGTTGGTCTTGCTACTGATGTCCATATCCCACGAAAAAATATGAAAGAGATAATGGAGATCTAACACTTGGATGTATATGGATCATAAATGTATGCATAGAAAAGAATGTTTCTAGTGATTTAAGAGAGAACTGTATGAAAACTCACGTACTGATCAAAGATATTTGCACCATCATGACGTTCAAAGTCAAAACAATCTCAGGAATGAGAACCTTCTGTTCAATGGAGACTCCATTCTAATGTATTTTTTATGCTTTTGGAGCACATTAAATCAGCAAATAAAACACAAATACTGCTTTCATTAACAAAACCAAAAGAATTCAGAAAATCATCACCCCCCGAACTTTGAAGTTCAAATCCTAGAGATTAAACATTTTTCAAAAGAAAAATTCTGATGAAATGATTCAGAACATCATCAGAATCTTCAAATGATTTCCATATCTCTCCTTCCCTTCCCAAAGAAATTGCATGATATGAATTAACTAATTGTGAAGAAAAAGAGAAAGCGGATGGGTACATGAAATCCAAAGGGAATCATATAAAATCTCAGTCTCTGATGTTAGTCTCCTGTACAACCACCCAGCTGACATCAGCCAAGAACAGAGTCAGAAACAGCAATTCACAGACTCTCACTTCAAACAGATTTTTAAGCAACTCCTCCAGTCTTCAATTCCCGAAGGAATCATCTGATCATTATGGAGGTTCATTTGGAACACAATCCAAACTGTCTGTATTAACTGCTTCTCACCCAATGTGAGTCATACATCATATTACACACTGTGCAGGAGGGTAAAGTGCCTTAGTATAAGGATTATACTTGTCAAGTTGGATGAATGCAAGTTTTATGTAATATTGATAACGAGTACATTTATCCAAGTTGTTTGATGCATTGAGAATGTCATGACACAATAAAATTATCCTACTCTAAAATTTAACAGGGGAGAAATTGATCACTGTTGCATCTATTTTTAGGGGAAGAATTAACCATTGGCAGGAGCAATTTCTAGCCACAATCTCATAATGCTGATCTATGTTGTATTCTACAGAGTTAATAGGATTAAATATACATTTTCTTCAAGAATATCGACTGAGCATGTGTGAAAGGAGCTGTCAAAGTGATGTCAGTTCACAGGAAACTAGAGTCTGAGTCTGTAAAACTTCAATTGTATATGTCCTCTTACCGTAATTCGTGAACATGTTTTACAATGTTCATTCATGTTCACTCGCAAGAATGCAGACATCACATTACTATATGTTATCAGTGACGACAAGACCTATGAAACTGGGGACAAGCAGCACTAAGAGCCTGAAATAAATCCCAATGACAGGATATAATTACAGGTAAACCACATGGTCAGGCCAGTGATCCAACTCCTCATGTGGAGGAAATGCTATAACAGGACCTCAGTGACAACAGAGATCGGTGAGGCCCATCTAGGCATAGAGTGCAAAGAGGGAGAGCTCTTGATTGAAAAGGCCTGCAGCACAGAATGCACTTTCGGGAAGGAAATCTGCCACTCTTGTTCGGTTTGGACTACGTGCAACTCCCGAACCACAGCAATGTGGTTTACTTTTCATGGTCTTCTGATTCGGCCTGGCAAGCCACTCTGTTCAAGGAGTGGGCAACAAATGCAGGCCATGCCAGCAATGTTGACATCCCATGAAAGAATAAAGAAAAAAGAAACAAAAAACACAGCCAGCCACTGAAAGTAAAACATTGCAGTAAATTGGAAGTATGTACAGGGATGGGCAAAAACAATGAGCACTCACCAAATTTATCAACAGCAAGTTTGCATTTGAAATAATGTACAATGCTATTATGGCAAGTTCCCAGTAGGAATTCGGCCCAACCAGTTTTATAGAGGGTCGTAAGTGCCAAGAGTGACCATGTTGTAGCAGCAAAGCAGTGCAGGAAACTATAGACAGACAACAGCACTTTGCACCTGTCCCAGGAGGTGAGGACATTGAGGAGCAAGGTGAATTTTTCTCTGGGGTGTAACAAGCCCTACGCAAGGTTTCAACTCAGGGCAGCTCAGTGGTTAGCACTGCAACCTCACAGCACCAGGGACACAGGTTTGATTCCACCCGTGGATGACTGTCTATGTGGAGTTTGCATTTTCTTCACGTATCTGCGTTGGTTTCTTCCAGGTGCTCCAGTTTCTTCCCACAGTGCAAAGATGTGCAGGTTCGATGGATTAGCCAAGGGAATTGCAGGGTTACAGGGATAGATTGGTGGAGTGGGTATGGGTGGGTTGCTCTCTGGAGGGTTGGTATGAACTCGATGGACTGGACAAACTAAGGATTCCATGAACTCCCCTAATATGCAGACCCATGCAACATATTCTCGTGTGCAGATCTCATGCTACACTACAAGGCAACTAAAATTAAGTGAAGGGATCAATTCTCTTAGTTCAGCCATGGTTAAGGAAGAATATTTTCAGATGGCTCTCCATTAACTTTTGAACACAGGATATATTAAAAATAAAATAGAAGGAACAGATGCTGTTGGGTTTTTGAGGGTGCACATGTGTTATAAGTGTATGGTTCTTTTGAGACTTATCTGGTTCAGTATATGTGAAGAGAAACACCTTTTGACTAATGAGTAGCTCAGTGCATCATTGCAACTATTTCTAGATTGTAAGAATCAGCTCTATGTTACTATAAAGGCCGTTGGAAGGACATTACCTCAAATCGGTCTATCACAAGATCCTACTTCACTCTTGCACCAAGTCCTCAGGATATCATCACACGGGATTGGTGGCTCAACAACCCTTTCAAACCTATATATAACAGATGCATCACTACAATGCAAGAGAGATCACAGATACTCTACATCAACCATAACCACTATACTTCTTTGTTTTATAGATGAGCATGTGTACCTTTAAATATTCTTCAGTTGGCTGATACAGAGACAACAAAATCCACTCAGTGCACAGATTCATTCTTAATTTTGGACACTCCAACCCTAGTACTGCTCAAAAACAATGCAGACCATCCATTTCTCTCAAAAATGAAGCTTTAAATAACCGGGAGGAAACACAAGGTACGAAGAAGGTGACTAGCACCTGGGAGCTTTCGTGACCTGGACATGTTCTTTCAGGCCGCAATCACAGAGAATGAGCCCACCACTCTACTTGTTTATTTAGTGGAGGTTGGAATGACATACATTGCAGTGCTCTTGGATTTGGTGGCACTGTTTTGGGAGGCCCTGCTGTCTCTCTTGAGGGGGGTTAACCCATTTTTGAAAGAGGTCAAGAGGTAAAGTTGTCCACTTATTTTACATAATGTAAAGAGATGCATCACCCGCATTTCAATTAGATGATATAATATTTCTCTGCATAGAAGACTGGACTTCTAATGGAAAGCAGAAACAATCATAACTTGGTTTAATTACTAACCAAAGCAAGTGAAGTTTTAAATAATGCTACAGCCACCAAGTCCCCACAATATCTGACATGTCTTGGAAAGGGAAGCAGGAATTGGGAATGATTAGATTCGATTCCCTACAGTGTAGGGACAGGCCCTTCAGCCCAACAAGTCCACACCGACCCTCCGAAGAGCAACCCACCCAGACCCATTCCCCGACTAACCCAACGGGCAATTCAGCGTGGCCCATTCACCTAACCTGCACATCTTTGGATTGTGGGAGGAAACCGGAGCACCCGGAGAAAAGCCATGCAGATACGGGGAGAATGTGCAAACTCCACACAGACAGTTGCCCAAGACAGGAATTGAACCCGGTTTCCTGGTGCTGTCAGGCAGCAGTGCTAACCACTGAGCCACTGTGCCGCCCCTACAGCTCCAACATAGATTCATGAACATTCAAGTTTCAGACAAGGTGAAAGATGCCCCATCTGTATTGCCAGAAGCCAATTCCATGAAACACATTTTTACCGTCATGTGTCGGGAGCATCAAAATGAACTTGACACATTTAGATGAAACTTGAAAACAGCCAATCGTGAGGAAGTTCCAGAATGACAAGCTGCTAATAAAAAGCTAACTAAGCAAAAGGATATGCTCAAGTCCAATTTGGACCGTGCCAATAGTCAATCTACAGAAATCAATTAACTGCATGACTGGTAATTGAAATGCACAAATGCAACTCATCGACACACCATGTGTCCCTTTGAGAATGTGTACACTCAATGATCAGGGGATCAAACTGAAGAGCTAGGAGATATGCAGAACCATTATGTCAGTGCTTAGATTGAAGCTTCTGAAGGGGTTTGTACAAATCAAAGTTAAACAAGAATTGGAGCCATCCAACTACCACAGAGAGCACTGACATAAATGCTCAGCTTGTAGCAGTTAGACTGCTCAAGCTTTGGAAATTGACAAACAACAGGCTCAATTGGTTTTTGGAAATCCTCTACACAGCCAATGTTGTCACAAAGAGATACTGAAATGGAGGAATAAGTTGCTCTTTCATAAAAACACCTGAAGCCCAAAACTCACTTAACAATCAGCTGAGGAAATCTTTGATCTGCAAATAAAAACAACATTCACGTAAGAAAAATAAAATTGTAACATTTTCCTTTAAATTCATAAAAGACTGTCATGGAGAATCAAGCCCTTGTTAAGGATGGTGATCACCTATAGGATAAGCATAATCTTTTGAGAAATGACTTAGAAATACAAGGGGGAGTCAACTGAATTGCCATCCCACCCAAAAAGCTATGCCATGTCGGATCATCTGGGAGACCATGATTCTGAAGTCTACTTCCTTAGAGATGAAGATGATAATAAATTCTAAGTTCTGATGGAGCTATGAGATGTCTGCAGAGAAGCTTCCATCCCAATAAAAGAGCGTTAACCCTTCTTGTCAATGATAAAGGAGCCCATGCATCCCATATGCCTCCAAGAAAACTGAAAATGGTACCAAAAAGTAATTCTTCAAGCAAAATAGGTGATTTTGTGGGATGGGGAGAGGCAATGAGAGTAAAGAGTGCCGTGTTCAGAAATAAATTTCAATGGCTAAATGGGGTGCCATAAAAGAACCTGGTGGGAGGAGACAAAAGTTACAAGTTAATTATATCCTTACTTCAAGTATAGTAATTTCTTATCATGCCTTGTAAATATCATACTTAATAAAGACTGTTAATGTTCATTTGCAAGAATGCAGCTTGAACCAAGCTCTAGGTCACCTGAAGATATTTTCTCAATGTCCTAACACCTGCTTTGGACCCCAAAATTGGCATAGACTAGGAAGATCATTGTCTGCTGAGATTTTATGATAGACAGTGAAATATCCAGTGATGTTTAAAAAGATAGTTGGAGGCCACTGACAAAAATGTAAGGAACATTTTTTCAAATGTTCACTCATGTGGAACCAAAAGCAGGCAGAATTGTTGTTCTTGGCTTCAAAACGTTCTGTCAACTTGGGCTTCCCTCTCAATAGCTCATTCTCACTCCCATGGGGTAACTGCACAGTAACTGAGTATCAATGACTGACATGTGCTGTTAACCAGTTTTAAGCTGATAAGATCTAAGGTCTAAGGCCTGGTTTTCAGTGAATCCTTAGCATTAGTCTTTTGCCAGGTACACCAACATGCATCATGAAAATGCAACGCGAAGCCATATCACAGAGAGTATGAGCAAAATGTTTCCTATTACCTGCCTTGTTGTGCCATAAGCATAACCTTTCAGATGGATTTGGGTGTGGTGGGGGTGGAGGGGTGGGTGGAGGGGGGCAATACAACAGCGGAGAGATGCCAGGATTTTGGGAGTTCTGTGAGAAGTCTAAACTTCTTGCTAAGCCAGAATTTTCCTGCCCATCTTCCACTGAATTTCTGCATTTCTTGACTTAGATGCATGTTTCAACTCCTGCTGTGTCCCAATAAAAATGAACACTTCCTGTAACAAGAGTAGAAATTCCTTTTAGATAGCTGACACTGCTTTTCAAAAGTTAGAACGGTGATCACCTGGGACCATATTAAAATATGTGGAGGGGCTGCCTTAGAACTTCCAGAGGATCCTATACAAGGAAGCTTGAAAACCAAACTGAAGAAGAATTGACTGTGTTTTCTGCACAACAAAATATTGCAGGGCCTACTTAAGGTCGTCTAGCTATGAAAAGTCACAATCCCTCTTAATCCTTGAGCAACTTTAACCTACCCTCATAATCAAGATTCATGACATGAATTGAAAACAGAGTTGAACGAGTGGAAACTTTATGCAAAAATATTAATGATGGCACATTTCACACATAAAATCTTAAGCAGGAGGTGATTTGGGCAATCATAACACCATCAATACTAAGCTCTGAGCTGTATATATACAATATAAATATATATATATATATATAGTGTAATGTATGATAGTCGGCAAAAGCAAGATTGTTAGTGGCATCTTTTTATGGATAACACAGACTGCAGTAATAAAGTAGCTCTGAACATGTACATGAGCATTTGGGGTGACCTGGTAACTCAATGGTTAATGCTGCTGCCACACAGCACTGGGGATTTAGGTTCGATTCGACCCTCAGGCGACTGTCTGTGTGGAGTATGCACATTCTCCCTGCGTCTGCATGGCTTTTCTCCAGGTGTGCAAAGTTGTGCAGATTAGGATTGACCATGCTGAATTACACATAATGTCCAGGGGTGTGTAGGTTAGGTGGATTAGCCATGGGACAAACAGGGGTTGGATAGAAGGTGAGTCTGGATGGGACTGTCTTTGCAGGATTAGTATGGTTTTGATGGGCTTAATGGCCTGCTTCCACACTTTAGAGATTCTCTTGTAAACTTGGATACAGACAAATACATGGTGGAATCATGTGGAAGCAACAGGGGCCTCAGTTGCCAGCTGTAAAGCCAGAGAGACCCATGGGGTGCCACTTTTCCAACAGGCTCGCTGCATTTTGTATCATTCAAGCATTTGTCAAGGCAGTGGCCTTTGAGGAATGGACCCTGAGAGCAGAGACTAGGCAAGAAGAGGAAGGAACTGGCTCTCAGTGGCCAAATCCTTCTAAATGATTGATCCCTTAATACACCCTCCCATTAGGAGTCAGGTTTGCTTGCCATCCTCCCAGCACAGTGAACACGCTGCAAATGGTAGAGTTAATAACAGCAGCAGACGGATGAGGCTCAAGGGTGGCGAGGCTGGCCACAGGCCTTCATAACAACTTAATTGGGATGGAGGTGGGAAGGTAAAATGGTCCCCATCTGCCTGCTGTGCCACAGAATTATTTAAAACATAGGTGCCTACTCTGTAATATCACTCAAACGAATGCACAGTTCAAACAGCAGGACAGTACTGATTGATTTCATTGTATTAACTGAGAATTTCAATGCAGTCAACAATCACAATTAGATTAAATGACATTTACCTTTTAAAAGGTTGCGCTACATTTTTGAAGGACAGCAAAAGCAGATAGCTGACTAATCTTTGATGCTCTAGAGCAGTAATTTTCAAACTCATTAAAGTCACAACCCAAATTTTTGCATCATAACATATTGGTCTATGACTCAGGCCTTTATACACCCATCCAAGCATGCTTAGACAGAGCACTTTTGCTGCTGAGGGTGGTATCATCTACACTGGGGAAAACATAACACTTGTCTGCAGGCTGTGCACTGCACTGAAAGGATACTATTCTGAGATCTAACATCACAGTCTGCAGGTTAATTATTAATTCAAAATGAAAGGTGAAGTATAATGATTTCTCTCAGACAATTGGCTTTAAACTCCCACTGTGTTATCCTCTGGACTTGTAGGCAGTTTTTCAAAAAATAAAAATTATGTTAACGGAGGTCCAGCTAGAAATGAAATTCTTTGTTGTTTGAAAAAATAATTTTGGAAAATGATATGCTTCAAAATGTATTACATTCACACAGAATCAGATGAATGACCAAGCACTGTATCGGTCCATGTAACCAAAGTGCTAGTTTCTGTCATATAGACAAGGCATCAAAGGCAAAGGTTGATAAGTTCAAATTCCATTCAGAGGTGTAATACTGTTGGAGTGCAGTATTCTCTAAGTTGCCATTTCTCAGTTCTGATAATTAATCAAGGCTCCTTGTATCTCGAAGTGAATTTCAAAGAGTCTGAGGCATTCATCACAGTACAGGTAGTAGGATCATGCTGTGCGCAAAATGGTTGCCAATCTAGGTAGCAACAGTTGTTGAACTTCAATGTAATTAATAGCATTTGGAATGTTTTAAGATGGTTCTGAGAAATGAGATAAGGCACTCAGAAATGGAAATTCATTCTAATGCACAAGATTATGATATATTATTAGATGGCTTCATAAAAAGAAAAATATAGCTTTGAACGTGCTTCAAATAAAGTTGCAAGTATCAAAGGAAAATGGTTTGGATAAGACAAAACAACAAACTTGTTTACTTAATACTTGATTAATGTTTGCTAACGACGACCAAGTATTTTCTCTGCATGATGTGCTCATAAAATGGCTTGCTTTGATATCCGGTAGAATACCACTGCTAATCTCATGATCCCCTTATTGAGTAAGTTATTGATATAATACAAAGGCGTTAGAAACCAAATAAAGACAAGACAATTTCTCAGAAGTGAGAATAAGAAAATGAGGAAAGAAGTAATATTCCATTGTTCTTATATCTTCTCACCAGGTAATTCAAAATATCACTTGCAATTTAGAATGAGGATAAGGAAACCATTAGTGAGGAAGGAAGAATTAAAGGTATGGAATTCTTTTTAATACATAGAAGGTAAACTATCTGAGCAATACCTAAGAGCAGCAATATAGATCAATAAGTTTTTTTTTGCATATCAGAAAATGATGGAGGAAAGAGGATAAATGATCCCATGGCATGATTAATCATGAATGATGGAAGAAGTTTGTGAGGGTGAATGGTTGATTCTAATTCACCTATTCGAATAGAAATGACGAATATTGAAGAATGAGCATTAGGCTAGAAACTATGTTATTGATACAAGTGTACCAAAATTCTATATATTTTCACAACACTCTGCTTTTTTTAAAAAGAGATTTTAACCCATTTAAAATAAATGATTTAATATTGCCATTAAAATAACAGATGAATGTCATCTGAGCATGTTGAGCATGCACCCGCTAGTATTGCCAACAGTAATTTGCAAGCTATAAAAAGAAACCCATTAGCCAAATAAAAAGTCAGCTCATCAACTGTAAATAACCAAAGGAAGATTCTCAATACAAAAACTTGGCAAAAATCCAAATTTTAAAAAATTAATAACTTTCGAAGATAGATGCAAGGAAACATTGTGAGAGGCAGAAGCATTTTTAATACATATCTAGACAAAACTGTTACTTCAAACAAGCTAACAACAGCCTTTATTCCAGTGGGAACTGGCAGGCTCTTGCCTCTCCCCTATTTTTTCTAAAAATGCATTATTAGAGTGTGGACATTGCTGGTACTTATTTCCCACCCCTAAACTGAGCTTGAGAAAGTGCAGGTGGTCCTCATTCTTGAACACTTACAAAATTATGATCCAGTGATGTAGTTCCAGGTCAGGATGGTACATGACTTGCAGATAACACCAAAATTGGAGGTGTAGTGGACAGCAAAGAGGGTTACCTCAGATTACAACAGGATCTGGACCAGATGGGCAAATGGGCTGAGAAGTGGCAGATGGAGTTTAATTCAGATAAATGCGAGGTGCTGCATTTTGAGAAAGCAAATCTTATCAGGACTTATACACTTAATGGTAAGGTCCTAGGGAGAGTTGTTGAACAAAGAGACCTTGGAGTGCAGGTTCATAGCTCCTTGAAAGTGGAGTCGCAGGTAGATAGGATAGTGAAGGCGGCGCTTGGTATGC
>NC_057723.1:19713925-19748792 GCF_004010195.1 Chiloscyllium plagiosum | reverse complement strand
CAGCATTTGGATGGGTATATGAATAGGAAGGGTTTGGAGGGATATGGGCCAGGTGCTGGCAGGTGGGACTAAATTGGGTTGGGATATCTGGTTGGCATGGACGGGTTGGACTGAAAGGTCTGTTTCCATGCTGTACATCTCTATGACTCTATAACTTGTGTTGGTGTTCTCAGGCCTGTGTTGGCCTTGTTTTTCTAGGTGGCGAAGATTGTAGGGTTGGACTGTATTGCTCATGATGAGTTGCAACAGTGCACCTTACAATATAAGAATGGTCCTCTCTGGTGATGGACCCAGTGGGTGTTCAGGTTAATGATGAAGTGCCAACCATGGGGGCTGGTTAAATGGATAATCTGAGTAATTGACAAGAGATTACTGCAATAAGAAAAAAATTCACAGGTTTTGTGAATGGGACAATCTGAGAACAGAGAATGGTTTTAGCATTTTGGATGCTACTTCTTTCACAAGACTATAAAAGAAAGGAATGGGAATAAGCAATTCAGCCCCTTGAGCCTGTTCTGCCATTTGTACAATCAAAGTTGATCTCATGTCAGTTTCAATACCATTTTCCTGCCCAATCCTCATGAAGGAGGAGCTGATTGGAAGGGGGTCCCAGCAGGCCAAGAGATGGAGCAGCATTGGCAGGAGTTTCTGTTGGTAATTTGGGAAGCACAACAGAAGTTCATCCCAAAAGTGAAGGAATATACTAAGAAGAGATGACGCAACCATGGCTGACAAGGGAAGTATGGGACAGCAAAAAAGCAAAAGAAAAAAAACATACAACATGGTGAAGACTAGAACCAGCAGGTAACAACTAAAAAAAAGGTGCAGAAAATGAAATATGATAGTAAGCTAGCTAATAATATAAAAGAAGTTTGCAATTTGTTTTGATATATCAAAGGAAAGAGAGATGCAGGAGTCAACATTGAACTGCTGGAAAATGAAGCTACGTAAGTAATAATGGAGAACAATGAAATGGTGGAGGTACTCAGTACATACTTTACATCAGACTTCACAGTGTAAGACACAGGTAACATACCGGGGGGCAGAGGCGAGTGTCGAGGCAATCATTAGGGAGAAGGTGCGGGGAAACTGAAAGGTGGATGAATCACTCAGACTAAATGAACTACATCCCAGAGTTTTGAAGAAGTTAGCTGAGGAGATTATGGAGGCAATGGTGGTGATCTCTCAGGAGTCGGACAGGGTCCCAGAGGACTGGAAAATGACTAAATGCTGCTGCTTAGGAAGGGAGGGGGGCAGCAGACAGGAAATTATAGATCGGCTAGCCCGATATCAGTCGTCGGTAAGATTTTAGAGTTTATAAAGGATGAGATTGTAGAGTAGTTGGAAGTTCATCAAGGAGAGATCATGCCTGACAAATCTGTTAGAATTCTTTGAGGAGATAACAAGAAAGTTAGGCAAAAGAGAGCCAGTGAATGTGATTTCTGTAGATTTCCAGAAGGCTTTAGTCAAGGTGCCGCACCGGACGCTGCTAAATAAGATAACAATCAATGGCACTATGGGCAAAGTACTGTCAGGGATCATGGATTTGCTGGCTGGCAGAAGGCAAAGAATGGGGTTAAAGACATCTCTTTTAGGATAGGAGCCAGTGACTAATGGAATTCTGCAGCAGTCAGTGTTGGGACCACAAATATTCATGCCACACATTAACAATTTGGATAAAGCAACTTAGGGTATTGTTGCTAAGTTTGCACATAACACAAAGATGGTGGAGAGACAAGTAATGTAGAGGAGGCATGGAGGCTGTAGAAGGACTTGGACAGGATAGGTCAATGGGTAAAGAAGTGGCAGATGGAATGCAATGTGAGGAAGTATGAGGTAGGAAGAATAGAGACATAGACTATTTTCTATTTTCTAAACTACAAAGGGACTTAGAAGTCCTAATTCAGGATTCTCTTAACATACAGGTTTAGTTGCCTGTTAGGAAGACAAATACAATGTTAGCATTTATTTTGAGAGGGCAGAATACAAGAACAGAGGTGTGCTACTGAGGCTGTATAAGTCTCTGGTCAGACTGCATATGGAATATTGTGGGCATTTCTGGGCTCTGTATCCAAGAAAGGACGTGTTAGTCTTGGATGGGTTCGGAGGTAGTTCTCAAGAATGATACCGGAATGAAGAGCTTGATGAATGAGAAGCAGTTGAGGGCTGCGAGTCTGTTCTTGATGAAGTTTAAAAAGGATAGGGAGGATCTGACAGAAACAGAATCCTGACAGGCCTGGATAGAGTGGACGTGGAGAAGATGTTTCCACAGGCGGGAAAGAGGGACTAGGACCAAAGGCACAGCATCACAATGAAGAGACTGAATAAGATGAGGAGAAATTTCTTCAGCTCAAGGGTGAAAATCTGTGGAACTCCTGCCACAGAAAGCTGTGGAAGCTAGGTCATTGAATGTCTTTCAGACAGAGATAGGTAGGTTCTTGATTAGTAAGGGGATCAAAGCTCACACAGAGAAGGCAGAAGGATCGAGTTTAAAAGCATATCAACCATGATCAAATGGTGGAAGGAGAGTCAATGGGCTGAATGGCTTAATTCTGCTCTTATATCTTATAGTCTAACTCTTTGATTTATTATAATTAAAAATTTGTCCACTCCTTTCACCTAAAACTAGGTGAATTACCTGTTCTAGATTACTTACAGTGTGGAAACAGGCCCTTCGGCCCAACAAGTCCACACCGACCCGCAACCCATCCCGACACGGGGAGAACGTGTAAACTCCACACAGCCTGAGGTGGGAATTGAACCCAGGTCTTTGGTGGCGTGAAGCAGCAGTGCTAACCACTATGCCACCGTGCTGCCCAATTGGTCAATCTCCTTTCACAAGTTCTATACCTCAGTTAGATAAGGAAAGGTTTCATGAATTTTCAGAGAAGTCCTTACTTATCAAATATCACAAGAAGGGCATGGAAGGTCCCTTAGGTGGCTTATGCAGAAGTTTTGTTTTATATTCCTGGTCAGCTCTATTTGAAAGTTGAAATCTGTGGCTTTACTAAACTATTGGTGATGTTTAAGAATTTCAATTTACCACAACACTTAGCGTAATTTGCCAGAATGTTAAATGCTTCATGTTGCAAAGATATGGGTTTTATTTTTATTGTTAGAACAAATGCATTGAATCGGACATGAGAATATACATCATTCTTGTCTCATGGGAGAGCCAGTGATATATTTCCTGCTGAGAAATCCAACATCCTTAAAGAGACCTGTGCTTGCCACATGCACCAATATTGATGGTTAAAACATACTTAGCAGATTCTGGAGCTGGAAAAAAAACACAACTAAACATTTAGGTCATTGGTCATCACTGATATCCTGCTTCTAATTGCAAACTGATCATACAGCCCACATCTTCACCATCCCTGATCTCCCAGGCCATTATTCACGATTTTCTTCCTAAACAACTTTCCCTACTTCCCAGTGTCCCCACCCTTCTGCTCCATCAGCCCTATCTACCCTTCCTCCTGACAAACATTCTCCACATCCCTCTCACCCCTGTCTTCCCTCCCCATCATCAGCACCTGATAGCTTTGGTTCCCCAGCTATTTTGCTCATGCTTCAGTCCCTTTAGAGTACCACACACCACTTCCTACTTTACTCTCTTCAATCACCACTCTTATCCTCTTCCAGGACTTTGCTGAATGCCATTGCTAGCATTACAATGGTCTACTCTTCAAGTCTACTTCCAAGGCAAGCTCTTCGGTACCTGAAGATTGGAGCTCAATGACTATAAAGTCCAAGGCCAACTATTACATGCCTATCAATTTAAGCAGGGGGATTGTCTACTGGGGTTCCTGTGCACTGTATTTTTTTTTAACATTAAACCAAAATTTTAAAGCTTTACCCTGCTACCCATCACTACCAGCTACTCTGCTCAGGAGGAATTCAGTTTGCTGCAAAAAATCAAAAACAAATACTTAATGAATGGACACATTAAAATCTGAAAGATAACAAAGAATGGAAGTGGTGAACCAGCACAGAAGTTATTTTGCCGTGCTATGTCACTGGACGAGCCTCCACATTTTTAAACAAGTGGAATAAAGGCGATTGTTAAATCAGTCGCTGTTTCAAAAAAAATGTTGCTACTCTTCTGTTACTAGGGAAAGAAATGGATCAGTGTAATTAGCATGATTCCTAGGTATTTTGCTTTCAATAAGTGACATTTATACAGAATTTGTCTGGATAAGTTAGGTCTCATTAACATAAATCATTAATTGGATTTCCTAGTAGCATAAGAATTATACTCTCAGCATTGCTAAGATAGAAGATATATGGCTTCTGAGTTGTAAGAGAAGGTCTACTTTCTAATCAACTTCATTTTCACAGTCCAATTTGATCCAATTAGCACAAGTCATTAATCTGTTCTCCAAATGGAGCAAAGATTGTCCTCCTTGAGTTTTATGAAAGCGGGACATACAATTTTTCTACCATTAATAAAAATACAGAAAGGTTTCTGCTGTTGAGGGTATAATTCCATTCATCCTTTTCTAAATAGTCAAATCTCTATTCAGTGTTAGGATTTTGCTCAGCATCTTCTCCTGCACAGTACAACTCAATAGAGAACTCTTTGTGTTCAGACTCTCTGGTGTAAACTTCCACCCAACCACGCTGAGAAACAATTCCAGCTAATTCCGGGCATGTCCCTGAATCCAACATCTTTCTAATTCAGTTTGTGAACAGGCTGCCAAAAACATCACCTGATGATTTGAAGTCTCCGAATTCTATTATGGTGAATACAATATTATATTAGTTTTTTAAAATTACACAAAATTAAAATGCTTTTGCCTTCCATTTTCAATTTTCCCCAATTATCGGCTCTCCTCTTCCTATTTAATATGCATATGTGTAAAGTATCCATTCAATTAGACGTTCTCGAGCCCAACGCCTATATGAACCCATAAGACAGCTACTTTGAGTCACTAGCTGGCCCAGAGGTGTGTTTCTGGGAAAAAGAAATACCTGCATTTATGTAGTGCCTTTCAGGACTCCAAAGGATTGTTTTTGCTATGGAGCCAGGTTGGAAAAATGGCTGCGAACTTGCACCTGGCAAGGTCCCACAAACATCAATATGCTAATGAAACAACTCATCTGCTTTTATTATGTTGGTAAAGGGACAAAGATTGGCCTTTTCCAAGGGTAAAGTATTGATTCTTCATCAAAATAATGCCATGTCATCTTTTGTATCCACCTAAGGGCCCTTGGTTTAACATCACATCCAAAAGATGTAGCTCCAATATTGCATCACTCCCTCTTGACTGCATTGAAGAGTTTACCCAAACTTTTGTGCTCACAGCTCTGAGTAGCTCTGTGAACTTGCAACCTTCTGAGTCAGACATCAGTGTATTAGGAATCAAGATAAATATGAACTGAAAGCCTGGACTGAATGGTTGCTTTCACTGGAATCTGAAGGGTAGAGGTCTATCCTTCTAACACTATAGCTAATGTGCCGTAATGGCTGCATATTTGAAATTAAGCGCATTCATAATAATAGTACTTCTAATGCTAACTGTATAACAATACATTGTATAATGTTGACATAAATGTACATTCAGTGAATCGTTATTCAATTTGCAGATTGTGCTGAATAAAACGATGTGCAACACAATATACTTATCTAAAAGCTGGGCTTGTAAGTTAAACAATTTCAAAACAGACATCAATTATTCAGTCTCTTGTGACAACATCATCATCACCAAATTAATCTCACATAATCAGCTCCATATGGCATAAATATTGTGTAACCCTTTGCAGAGGTTGTTTTCTGATTTTTAAAAAAATGACAAATATGGATGATTTAAAGATAGTTTTACAAAACAGTCATAAGGTGGGTCAGCAGGGGAGAGGAAATGAGAACTTTGTTTTGCTTGAATGAATGATAGAAGGTTCAACTGTAACATTCAAAAGGGAATTGGATGTATACTTGAAAAGGTGTCATTTACAGAGAAAAAAAAGGGAGTGTGAGACTAATTGGACCATTCCTTTAAAGATTTGGCACAAAATGCACAGTGCTAAGAGCCTTGTGTGGCAAGGTTCTGTTCTCATCTGTTCTAATGTAGAGAGGTACAGAATAGAAGCCAGACAATTCTCTGTGGGATGGAAGAGAAAACTGGCATTAGTGGGGAGCACATGATCTGCCTGTTTTCTTCCTTGAAAATACTCAATGTTCGAAAGGACTGCGGGAAAATGAGAGAAAAAAAGATATTTATGAGACATGTTCTGACATATTGTTGGAGCTGGTGGAACTTTTTTAATTTGATTTATTATTGTTGTCACACATACCAAGATATTGTGAAAAAGTATTGTGTTGTGTGCCAACCAGACAAATCATGCCTAAGTATATCAGAGTAATAGAACATTGATGGAAGAGATTGGAAGAGAGTATAACTGAGATGGGAGGGGTCTTTGATTATGTTGGCAGCTTTCCCGAGGCATTGGGTACTGTAGACGGAGTCAATGGAAGAAAATCTGGATTTCAGGTTGGATTGGGCTGCGTTCACAACTCTAATTTCTTGGAGTGTTGGGCAGAGCAGTTGCCATACCAAGCTGTGATGTATCTGGATAGGATGCTCTCTCTGGTGCATCTTGAAACTGGCTGTTCTGATTCAGAGAGAGGGATGCTACTACTGAGCTGTAAAAACCCTTAAATAGGAGTAAGTACAGGAGTTACTTTAACTCCTATCACTGGGGCAGTAGCTATTCCTGTTCCATCATGACTTTAGCTTGAATTTCAGTCAGACTGTAGGATGTGGGAAGGCAGACGAGGCTTTGTATTATGTTAAGGTACATTCCAGGACAAATGAGAACACCACATTGAAAAAAAAAATGTAGAAGAGCCAACAGAAAGCCAGAAGGATGAATGTAAATATTGTGGAGGACATCATGTAGAAGAAGAGGAAGCATGTCCAGTGTGGGGAAAGCAATACTCTGAACTCGAGAACATGAAGTGCACACAAGTGCTTAGCCAGAAAGAAGGAAATAGTAGTATACAGGTACAGCCAGTAAAAGTAAGTGCAAATGTAATTTTGGCATATTTTTGCAAAAGAAATACAGTATAAAAATAGGATGCATTTTTTGCAATTGCACATGGCATTGGTGATTCTGGAATACTGCATACAGCTTTGGTCTGTTTATTTGAGGAAGGAGGCAATTGCATCTGGCAGTTCAGAGGAAGTTCACTAGATTAATTCCAGAGGTGAACACCTTGTCTTAAGAGGAGAGACTGAGCAGTTTAGGCCTGTTCTCGCTAAAATTTGGAATGGTAAGGAGATTAACTGAGGTCTATAAGGTCTACTAGGATTGACAAAGTAGGCATAGAGCACATGTTTTCCCTTGTGGACAATTTCGAATGAGATGTCATAGTTTTAGCCTGAAGGGTGGCAGATTTAAAACAGAGAAACATGAGGAGCAATAACATTGCTAAAAAGACTCATGAAACTGTAGAATTCACTACCTAGGAGTACAGTGAATGCTGGCTCACTAAATAAATTTAAGGAGGAGATAGATAGATTTTTAATTAGTAATAGGTTAAAATATGGGCAGCAAAGTGGAATTGAGGTCAGGCTGAGATGAGCCATGATCATATTAAATGGCAGAGTGGGCTTAAGGGGCTGAATTGCACCTAGTTCTTATCAAAGAAGCCTTCAATTATGGTTGCTGGAGAGATCTCATGTAATGTTCAAATGAACCACTGTACTCTGTATAACATACTAAAAACAAGTCTAAAAGTTTAGACTCGTAATCCTAAACTTGCAGGAAGAGATTTGCAGGTCACAAAATCTTTGACTGCTGAACTTCTAAAAGATTGCACAGAGTTCTTTAACAGTTTCATATATTTTCTGAATGAATACGTGTTCCTTCATTGCAGGCAGTGGATTAGGAAGTAGTGATCTCACCACCTACACAGAGTATAGAACAAACATCATTCCCAGGTGTCCACTCTAACCCAGCAACAGAAATGGATCAGTAACTACTGTTACCATGGTAACAATACACACCACTCACAGGAACACCATTCCTCAGTGCAAGAACATAATCTTAGGAACAATCAGGTATCAGAGGAACAGCCAACAACAACATGCACATGTATCGTAAGGAGAGCCACATGATTTAAAAACTGCCTACACTGCACATGCAGAGACTGATGAAAACTGAATTGACTCAAATGATCAACAGCTTCATTAATGAATGCTTATTTTTCTGTGATCATGTATCTTGTAAAACTTGTGATTGTAAGTACTTTCTTTTACAAAAAGCAGAAGATTGGAGAAATGCAAGAATACATAGTATTCTGGCTGGCTTGTTATATTCATATGATCCCTGCAAATGCCTTTGTTTGCAGTCTGTGGCAGAGACTGCAGTCATCTTTAGATACGTTATCTCCTGTCAATATCAACAATAATTGGGGAATATACCTGCTCCAGCCACCTTCTGATCCACTCCATAACTGGTGAGGTGAAGTTAAAATACTGTCCTGACCCAATGTACCCATTACTTCCACTGAACTGATCATTGAGACTTGCTCGTATTCAATTCCCAATGTATTTTGAAGCAGAGCTTAACACTCACTGGGCTTTTAGCATCCTGAACTCACCTCATTGCCTCACAACAGTCTTGTGCTGCAGTACATTTTCATCTTTGCATAGTGCAGCAAATTATTCAAAAGCAAGTCAAGTGTGGGCAAGATTCTTCTCCCAAAGGACAATCTAATCACAAATAACAGGACGAGTACAGCAGTGAAGAGCTGGCAGCAATATTCCTGGAAATCATAGCACAGTGCTTTCTTATACTGTCTCGCTACATTTGGTTTCTTGTTTCCAAAAATCTCTGTCATGTCTGCGACACAGTTCTCACTAGTTTTGGAACAATGAATCTATACATTGTGGGAGGATTTTAACTGGAAGTGGGTTTTGTTAAGGTGGTGATGGGATCATGACAGCCACTCCCTTTCCTTGCTGTCCCAACACAATTTGAAGCCGAAGCATTTTCATAGAATCATAGAATCCCTACAGCCTGGAAGCAGGCCATTCAGCCAATCAGGTCCACACCGACCCTTCAAAGACATTTCACCCAGGCCCACCCCCCTACCCTATCCCTGTAACGCCACATTTACCATGGCTAAGCCACCTAAGTCTGCACATCCCTGGACACGATGGGCAATTTAGCATGGCTAATCCACTTAACCAGCATATCTTTGGACTGTGGAAGGAAACCAGAGCACCTGGAGGAAACTCAAGCAGGCATGGGAGAATATGCAAACTTCACACAGATAGTCACCTGAGGATGGAATTGAACCCAGGTTCTTGAAGCAGTGTTAACCACTGTGTCATTGTGCCACCCTAACTAGGGACTTACTTGAATCCTATAAGTTAAGAGCCTGTGCCTTGTTAATTTGAAGTCTATGTTGAGCAGGACGCATTCAGTTTCTACTGAACTATTGTGGTCCAATCATACATAGTCAAGGGCTACAAACGTTGCAATAACACTGCACTTAACTTCAAAAACTTAGTCTTAGACTCATTTTAGCACATTGTAACTCGAACAGCACTGAGGGTGATAGCAGTCACTCTCACTTTCTCAAGTCTGGGGAAAGGCAGATCTTGTCCCTGTCCATGATCCAAGGAAGAATGCTGGAAGGTGATCTGAATTTCAATGTTAAGTAAAAGCCCTTATGGACTCAGGTGTGAAGCTCTCTACTGTCAAGTAACTCACTGACATTTTTTGCTTTGGATGGACATATAGCTCTTTGGGCAATGTACCAAAAACAACAGATTTCCACTTCAAGAGTCTGAAAGATGGCAGAAGATGGAGAAATAGAAAATGAGAAGAAGTAGGTATTGACAGGTGATACAGGGACTGAGAAAGAACGAAAAAAGCACACCAAGATATTTAACAATAAGGCCACACAATGAGTTTAGAAAAGCCACCCTGTGACACATTTAGCGTACATGTAATCAATTCTAGTTTCTTCTGAAGACTAACCAGCCCACATATCACCCATGGGCATTAATTTAAAAAGGTGAGCACTAATTTAGTCACCAAATGTTCCAGGAAAACACAACATGTTCGATTTTTTTTCAAACAGTTTACAACGTGTGATAAATGTTAGTTATATTTAGCAATCTCATACGGTATTCATAACTCAGTCAACTAAAATAATAAATCGCATGGAACAAAAATGCGTTTAAAAAAAATTCAATGCCCTCAGCATTCTTGAATAGGAATGAGCCTTGTGATGTTAATTTACCAGTAATGCTTTGTAAAAGAAAATCCAATACTAATAACCCCAGCAGGGCTAATAACTACTTTAAGTCACTTTCCCTCACGACTTATTCACAATAAGGAGAACAGAGAATGCTAATAGAAGGCAGAGTTTTCATCCAGCGAGTGAAGGGCGACATTCGTACAAAATAATTTAATGCGGTTATTGGTCGAAAGCTTCTTCACCTCCTTTAGAAATTGTTTATCCACAACTGTACAAGTGACCACAACGGAGATAAGGCAGGAAAGTGGAATAGAAATCAAGGATCAGTCAAGACTGGATTGAGGGGTGAAACTGGCTCAAAGGGACCTTTTGGCCATACTCCTGCTTCTATTTCAAAACCAGATATTGCTGGCAAAACTCAGCAGGTCTGGCAGTATCTGTGGGAAGAAACAGATTCAACATTTCAAGTCTGATGACCTTATATTTCTTTCATTTTGGTGGTACGTACTTTGTGGGTAAACCTTTCTGTACTGTATGATTCTATGATTCATGAATGATGTCTCAGGCTCAAAGAGGCATGAACTGCTATTATTGAACATGCAGCATGCTGGGAAATTACAACACTGCGTTTGGAATGGTAGTTCTTCACAGTGGTTCATTGAAAATCAGCAGCATAACTGCGTCAAAAACGTAACATAGAAAACTCTGACGGAAGTTGAAATTGTGATTAAATCTAAATATACCCACAATTCCCATCCTCTGTGATAATTAAACAGTTCAAGATGTTTTCTGTCAACTTTGCAAATCATCATGGGTTATAACATGACAATGAATGTTTGAAGTTTTGAAAATTGTCACAAAGTGACCTTAATGATGAAGAAAGGACAAAGTCTATCTGGGCTAGCATCTCTTCTTCCAGTAAACTTGGATCTTTAGCACAGTAGGAGATATACTCGATCTAAGTGAAACTTTGCAGCCTAAGACTGTAAACAGAAAAAATAACTGTGAGTGAGTTTGGGGTGAAATAGAGTGAGAAATAATTATGCCCAGTATCTTCAAATTTCTGCTCCCATCTGAATTTTCAGTGAACCTCAAGGTGAATACATCTATAAAGAAATGTTTCACTTTCAGGAGCCAAGACTTCAGAAAACAGGGCCACTTTTATTTTGCGAATACTTTTAAGTAATTTATGCTGTAACTAAACCTATACTTCTAAATCCATGCTCCCCACCTGCTGAACCAAACTCCCCATCAATGTTGTAAAATGGTGGGAACTCTTGCCCATGAAAACTCACAAATTTGGTGGTCAGTGATGCATCCCCAGGACTGGCAAAACGACCCCAGATCTCTGTCGGTACTGCCGCTCTGAGGTTACTTGAAAAACTGCAATTCAATTAATACAGAATAAAGCACCTGCAAGGTGGACAGCTTCTGATTTCATATTCCAACTGGTTTTAAAATTGAACTAAGTGCAGGAGACCTATTGCAGTAAGACCAGGTCTGTAATCAGGCGAATGAACACTAACAGGCTTTGTTTACAAGAGATGGTAAAACAGAATACCCACAGACCTGCGTGTCATTATAATATAGTTCCTTGTGTACATGTTACACAGCCATTCTTAGAGTAAATGTCATTAACTCTTCACTCCATACTTAGTGGAACTGAAATTGGCCCTTTTCCTACTCAAAGCTCTTTGTTGGGAGTTAATCTCAGTGAAATCAACAATTTTAAAAATACTGAAAAGATTATATTGTGATGCTAATCAACTGTGATCAATATAATATTCAATTACAAGGGCTGTCAACCAGCATAGCCCTGTTAACTAGGTCAATCAGCTGGTTTGTTTTACTCAGTTCCTGTAAAAAAAAGTCAATCTTTGCTACCCTATACAGAGAATATATTGATTTGATATCAATTATACATTACACTTAAGCATATATGTACATGGGCATAATAAATGTGAGGCACAGGACATTGATTGAATTATAAAAGATTCTGATGTACTCTGATCAAAGTGAAAGAAATGAAAAATAACCACTTCACTAGTTGGCCAAGAAAAGCACCAAAGCTGTGCAGGTTAGATTTAGTGGAATAGAAGCAGAAATATTTACTTACTAATCCATTTCAAGCTTATTATTCTTACTCTAGCTGTTTACTCAAACAAACTCTAGCATTTCCTCCCAAAAACTGTTAATTCTGAATAAAGTTCACATTTATCAAGAATTATAATACTGTCCCCATTTGTGAATCCCATCAAGGTTGATTTCATATAATGTCTCACTGTACAAAGCAATCTCATTCTCATCCCTAGATTTCATAGCTTTTATCACAATTTTTCTTATCTCTTTATTATTTTTGTCTTTTATCTATTATCTTTTATCTGTTTTATCTTTTATCTGTTATCTCTATTATCTTTTGTGTCTACACAATAGCAAAAACAAAAGAGTGAATGCCCTTTCTACTCATTCTTTTTGAATTGCCAATAGGCTACACTATCTGGTTCTCCTCTACCATATGTCTCCATTGTGCTAAATCAAGACTTCGCAAGACTTTTTTCTTAATTATTCATTTCCAGCTGTGAAACATCATGTCATGCTCGGTCTTTCCCTCTTCCTAACTTTAGGGTTTCAAAACTGAACGTGATGGCACCAAATTAATCTCCAACTTGCCTTTCACTCTTTCGAACTTTTGGCCTTTTATCTGCACTATAAACTATGTCCCTTCACCTTGAGCCTGCCCCGTGATGTATATTTAGCATACAGTGAACCTGGTCGAGATGTTTAAAAATAATTTCTTGTAGATTTGCTACTGCTGTCAAGAACCTTTCAGCAGTTAAACCACTTCAGAAAATCTATAACATAACAGAATTTTGTTTGTCCAGTTTGTTTCAATTGGTCTGGTGGAATCATTTCGTGAATGGTGTCTGGCAATACTCAGTGTCCCAATGTTATAATAGAGTTTTAAAACATCTAATTAACCAACCGTCATCCCACCGGAGCAGAGCGATACATAAATTCAGAACAAAATATTAGAACAAAAATCTCACTTAATATAAAGCACTTTCGAAAAGGTGAGAAGGGACAGTATGGGGAGAAGGGGGAATGTACACCAGAGATAATGGGAAAATGGGAATGGCATAGGCAAAAAAATGTGAGCTGTAACATAAAGAAGTACTGTTACAATAAAAAATTTGCAAATATTTTATGGGTCTCTAATAATTATATAGATGCCAACATAAGGAAATGCACCATTCACTTCATTTTAAGATGGATTCTGACCGTTAGTATTTGGCAAACCTCATTTATATTTTTAATGCGCAACATAAGATGCCCATCCAGTTGAGACACATTAATCATTCATCATCAGTAAAGTAATTTTAAAAATCAATGTGTTTTTTCTGCTCCCCAAAAATCTGTCTCAGAATTTCTCCCGAAGATAATGTCCTTTTCAGAACAGAGGAAATGGAGCCAACCCCCTCACTCTACGCCCGGATTCTCACCAGTACATTTTAATGGTCAAGGACTGATAAGAGCAAACTCTCCCTCTTATAAGTAAGCTTACTCTATGATTTCAGTGTACACATTAGTGGCAAGAGAGTAGAAATGCCTGACTGAGCTGTCTAATTCTCAATGTCTGACAGATTTTGCCATAGCTTTTAAAGAGTCACTGAACTGAGCTTTATAGGCTTCTCCACATAAATGCTTCTGGGTTGGAAGCAATTTATCCACATGGATCAGTTTTGTGATCAGGCAGCAACAGTAGAAATACAGATAAGTGCTTTTCTTTTCCTGGCAAATTCAACTGGCTGTTAAATGGATGCTGTCCTGATAAAATAGCTTGTAAGTCATTCTATCAGGTTTGTAAAAAGCCAAAGACACAATAGGCCATAATTTGCTGTTAAAATAACACTGAGCCTAACAACTCTGTTGTTTATGCATAAATGGTGCAGCAACTTCAGATGAGGGGCAAATCCACAGTTAAATTCAAATATCAAAAAGGTTGCTGTCTGAATTATGCTGCTCTGATACAATGTTTTTTAAACACCTCTCACTATCTGCATCTCTACTGAATTTTGGTAAAACAGACAGGACTTGTACAATTAAAAGTAGGGCCTTGGGTTGTGTTGTAGAACAGAGAGACCAAGGAATTCAGGTACATAATTCTTTGAAGTTTGTATCATATATAGATTGTCTGGTTAAGAAGGCACTTAGCATGCTTGCCTTCATTCCTCAGACCTTTGAGTACGGGCATTATATTGAGACTGTACAGGACATTGATGAGGCCTCTTCTGGAGTACAGTGTTCAGTTCTGGTTGCCCTGTTATAGGAAGGATAATAATATTAAGCTGGAGAGGGTTCTGAAGAGATTTACCAGGATGTTGTGGGAATAGAGGGCTTGATTTATAAGGAGAGGCTGGATAGGCTGGGATTATATTCACTGGAGCATAAGTGGTTGAAGGCTGGCCTTATTGAGGTTTAGAAAATAATGAGAGGTACAGATAAGCTGAATGGCAAATGTCTTTTCCCTAGGGTGGGGGATTTCAAGACTAGGGACATACTTTTAAGGAGAAAGATTTTAAAAATATGAGATTGGCAATTTTTTTACAGACAGAGTGGTTTTGTATGTGGAATGAACATCCAGAGGAAGTAGTGGATGCAGGTATAGTTATAATTTTAAATAGACATTTGGATTAGAACATGAATAATAAATGTTTGGAGGGATATGGGCCAAGGATAGGCAGGTGGGTCTAACTTAGTTTGAGATTATGGTTGACATGGACTGGTTGGACCAAAGGGTCTGTTTCTGTGCTATATGACTCTATGATTCTATTGCATGATGTGAAGTTGCTGTAATTCCACAGTATATATGAACTAAATTCATCATTGAGGGCTAATTCTATTCATTCTTGTTCATTTCACAATTCATGCACTTTTAATGACCTGATAAATTCCATTCACGACAGTAAACCTCTCTGACACTGGAATCATGTTTTTAAGTATGGATCTTTATTCTTTCACATTTTAGTTGTAGTTGGGTGAGTTGGAAAGTGCATATTTTTCCTACTTTTTCTTTCTGTCTCATTTTTTATCTTGCAATCTAACTTTTCCTCTCTTCTTTCTGTACCTGATTTGACACAGAGTACCATGACTTAAATTTACACTTCATTCTCAGTTCTCCACTGTCAATTTCACAATTCTTCAATTTGATTGTTTCAGGTGATAAACATAAGAAGGTGCAATTGAGTGCCCTGTTCTTCCAGTTCCTAGATAAATGGAAAAAGCTATCAGTGGTGAATTTAGTTCATATACACTGCAAAATTACAGCAACTTCACATCATTTCAAAAGTGAGGCTAATAGTAAAGTGTGTTTTCATAAAACGTTCTTGTATCACAACAGCAAAATTCAGGCAGCAACTTTTTGAAATTTGTATTTAACTGTGGATTTGCTCAGTTTCCTTTACTGCAACATTATCAGCTTGCACCTTCAGTAAGTGACAATGCACGTACATAAACCTAATGTGGTACGGCAAGTGTAGCCAGATTACATTAGAAACCCTGCCAGAGCATATATTGATACAATTACCCAATCTTGCACAGAAATATATTTTATGCACACATCAGCATTTCAAAGTAAGTGTCTGCTTTTACAGAAAATCACCTGCACCATATTCAGCTCGGTTTCATCAGCACCATTCTCAATCCTTAACTGATGCTGCTACGGTTCCAGGGGTGATCAAAGTCATGCATGCTGTTGGCAAGAATTCTCATGGTTGTTTTGTGAGATCACAATTTCTCATGCACCATGTGTAGCAGAGCTCAATCTTCCAATAATAGCATCTGAGAGAAACCGAGGGATTGGGCAGTGACATTAGGGAAAATAAATGAACTGAAAAGGGAGGGTAGAAGAGTGTCATCATGAACTGAACGTATCAGCAAAGCAGGAGAATTCCAGCGTGAGTTAAGTGAGGAAAACTGCAGTAGAGGTTCAGATGAACCCTAACGTAATTGGAATGGTAGCACATGTTTGAGGCTGAAAGGTTTACTTGTGTTTGTAATGCTTGTTTGGACTGGAGGGCAGCAAAAAAGGTGACAATGCCTCTGACAACAATATAGACAATTTGAAAATCATTTACCAAATATTGCAGACAGTACCTACACTTATCCATAGCAGCCTGCAATTTCTCCACAAGAACTAAGAGTAAATCCTTGTAAATTTTGCTACAAGTTTCTGTTATATGAGTGCCACAAGGTCAGCCTTGTTTCCAGCTGCAATCCATACAAACCCATGTCCATTGTAGTCCAAATGTAATAACATGGAACAGTATTATGTTCACAACTGCTTTCCAGTTACCACCTTTTTGAAGCTGTGACAGTTATTCTGAAGCTAACACCACATTTGTGCTGTATTTCCAAGCATCTATGCTTTTCCAAGCTTCACTTTACACGGAACCATGTGATTACTAACATGCCAAATACTTGATCAGAATGCTAACTGTTCAAATGAAAACTGTTCTTTCCTTACTACTACACATTTCATACCTCAAGGAATACAAACATCAAGAGTAAAGTCCATGTTGGAGAATTTTACTCAAATACATAATGCATTCAGATAGTATTCTTTCTGGATTATATTAACAGAAGTGTCAAACCTTCTTTATTTTAAATGGTCGAAAGTCTTTTCAAAATGGTTCCAAGAGAAACTTTATATAACTTGGTCATGAATGCAGGTGACAATACAATTCAGATTATTTCTGGATGGAAGTCATTACAACAGGTATAAAACACAAATATTGCATTGCCTGACAGTTTGAAATGCTGATTTGAGGTGTGTTGTCAAGCAAACCAATGTTCTTTTCTATAGGGAGTTCCAGAAACCTGAAGGATAAATCATTCCCTTCTGGTTTGTAAAAAAAAATGCCCGCAGCAGTTTACAAATCAAATACAGCAAAGGTTTTGGATTAGAACACCATTTCCTTTAATTAGGGCCTTCACACATGGCATGATGGGATTTATCAAGAGAAAGAGGTGAAAATAGCCGAGGAGGGATTTATTTTAAGAAAGGTACTTGTGTAATCTGGAGATAGAGTTAATCCTTTTCACTCTCTACCAATATTTTCAGATTGGAGGGAAGTGTACTTCGAGAAGAAAAAGTAGTATTGGATATGATTCACTATTCTACCACATCAATTTTATTGTACCACTGATGGTTTAATAGGGAACGTGGTTTGAACATACTGTTTGGTCAATGCCTTGGTTAATGAGAGGCAACCGACCTGGTTTCAATCGTCAACTCACTGGTGCATTATTGCTGGCAACTCCTCTCCCAGTCAGTCAGAATTAAAAGGCCAAAAGCACAAATGAGCATTGTATTTTAAACAGTTCAGTGGTGGAGGTGTGATGACAAATATGTAAATCATACATTCCAAAGACTGGTAGATTGCATCAAATAGCATGTACCTTCAGCTATACATAATAGACAAGACATTAGACATACTTCACACCGTGCTTGTGAAACTCAAAAGGTGTCCACCATTGGATGTGATTCCACGATTGGACAACATTTGTCGAATAATCTTGAATGTGTTAAGAATTTTGCTAAAGATTTGACACCTAATTTAAGTTTTTCAGTCAGGTGCACAAAATGGCATACTTGCATATATTGTAAGATACATATGTTAATACACGGAACCCTCTTCTTTTCAGTGTCAATTGAACAGATTAAGTGGCAGCTATTCTCTGATTCTATTTTTTGGACAATGTCTTGATCAAGAGGTGCCAATTTGTCTGGTTTAAATTGAAACAAAACTTAGCAGCTAATTATCAGTCATCATTTAACTAGTATATTTGCCATTGTAACCCCTTTAGCAATCCCATAGTTCCACTTACTAGCAAATCTCGTAACTGTTGATTGTCTCTTGAACCTATTGTTCCTATTTACATTCACATTCTTGCAAGCTGTCCTGATTCATGCAAGATGAAAAGCTTTGACATCCGATGACTGTTTGATCCTTTCATACATAACCTAAGCATTCATTGTGTCAAAGGACATCTGATTGTTCTAGTAAAGGAGTAACCAGTAACTACTAATGCATTGCCTGGTAGTCTATTGGTCTTTGCATGGCTCTTTGCACATTAAGAAGGATTTTGCTCAGACTTTGGATATTTCTGAGAGTAAGCCACTTGATTTCACATACATATTCCAGTGCAGTTACATCCATGCTTTCCATATGTTGAAGGTAGTTTTTCAATGACCCATTTTACTCTGCACTCTGTGCAACAACACTGTTGAGTTGAGCAACTATGCCTTTTTATCTCAGTGGACAATTTGGCTGACATTGAAAGCAGGACAGCTTTTCTACCCTGAATGAGTAAACTTCAAGGCTTGCTTCCTGGCCATGGTGCACACCAGGAAGTGATCTGTATCACAGTCAGCATAAGGTAACTGTATGTGTTGAGAAGACTGTTCAGAGAGTCACATCTGTTGATGATCAGATCCAGCTGGTGCCAATGCCCTGTTCTTAATTGTCTCCAGGACATCTTATGGCAGATGGTGAGAACATGTTATGAACCACTTCTGGAGGTTTCACAGTGTGGATATACTGCTGAGTAGAATAACTAAGCCAAGAAGTAAAATACCTCAAAAAATATGACAAAAATGACATTTGTGGTGTCAGGAGGAGCAAAACATACTCCTTGAACCTGACAGACAAAATGTGAGCGTGAACTCCTGCAAACTAGAACTTACCTTGTGATTGCCTGGGCCTGATATTCTGCCAGCCTAAATGCGCTAAACTGCAATGGGTTGCACAATACAAGCAGGCAGCTTGCCACTTTGTTTTAAACAAGGGCTGGCCCTTTTTTCTGCATGAAACTGCTGATCCGCCTGCCTGATTTGTCAGTCATTTACTGTCATCCCACCCAAAGATAAAATACTCTCTTGAGGCTTTCCTACGACACTGCTCACTGACCCACGATAATTCCATTCACACCATGACATTCTCGTTTACTGCATCGCTGTCTTCACAAACCAGTGGCAAACATTCTGCAAGAAATGGTTGCTGATCAGGTTTCTTAATTACATACGACACTTTGAAATGTAACCTGAGATCCTTTAAACTCATTTACAAGATATCTTCTCTGCTGTGTTGTTCCATTCTGCAGACTGGTAAACATTTGCTCACAAATCACAGTCCATTCCGATCGACGGTGTCTGCGTTGCATTTACAAACCTTTTAAGCTGTGCCCAGACTCCACCCTGTGACAGTATATGGACCAGTTCTCCGACTGACACCATTTACAGCAAGGACAGGCCGGAAAATAACTGACCACTGGATGTTATCATAGATTATGATGGTATTATGATCGTATTATCAAGAGGAAAGTTAGCGAAACAGTAGCAAGTACTCTATCATTGTGCCACCTCCTGTTTGTCATTAAGCACTTCAGAGAAATTTAGCATTTCAATGTGGTGTTCATCAACAGCAGGAGGACGCGCAGGGAAATGGTCGGGCAGCTGTACTTGCAGCTCAAACTGCCCTTTATCTCTCCAAGTGGTTCCTGAAGAGGCGAATCAAAAATTCCCAGATGCCTCACTAAAACTGGAGGGAGTTCAATCATAATTAAAAAGAAATCTTTCACAATTAAATATAGCTTGGCAACAGTTGACATGGAAACAGCTGTTGATGCAGAGAAATAGCCCTCCCGTCATCACAGGCAACCATGCCTTATGGAACCTAATGAAACACACTTTTTACATTACAAGAGAGCGGGGGATTTGTAAGCTTGAAAATGTACCCAAAATAAAGCTGGAAGTTACACTCAACATACGTCCATGATTTATTTTTATAAACTGGTATCCCTGGAAGCAATCAGATTCTGGTTGTGGTTTTATTTTTAAAAAAATACATGAGCAGGGCATTCACACATTTTAGTCTGAGTTTTCAACAGATCAACAGTTTGAAACTGCAATCAAGATTATTAAAATAAACAGTAGCATTGTATAATTATGCAACAGAAATAAGATCTCTTTCTCCTATCCATTGCAGCAACACCAACCACCCCTCTCCCATCACACGCTGACAAACCAAGAAAATAAATCTAAGAGCCTGATTTTCTCAACTGAGGCGAATAGCTCAAATCAGGAAATTTCCTGACAAACTCAACCAAGGAGTTCCAAAAGTATCCCAAGTCACATAATCTTCTTTCTGCATGTGGAATGAAGTCAGGTCTGATCACCCAAGAAGCAACGGCTAGGAGAACACAGAGCAGCTGGGCCAGGCTGGTGAAAAGATCTATCTTGGTTCTTTGGGAAGACAACCTTAGGCACTCTAGCCCCCACCCCATACACTTGTTCAGTCATCGAACCCCAACCCCATCAACCTTATGGTGACTCATATCATCAAAGCCAACCCCATGCTAAATCAATTCTGCTGAAAATGTGTTGCTGGAACAGCGCAGCAGGTCAGGCAGCATCCAGGGAACAGGAGAATCGACGTTTCGGGCATAAGCCCTTCCTCAGGCGGAAGATGAGGCGCTCTTCCTCCGGACATCATGTTGCCATGGTCTGGCGATGGAGGAGGCCAAGGACCTGCATGTCCTTGGCGGAGTGGGAGGGGGAGTTAAAGTGTTCAGCCATGGGGCGGTTGGGTTGGTTGGTCCGGGTGTCCCAGAGGTGTTCTCTGAAACGTTCTGCAAATAGGCGGTCTGTCTCCCCAATGTATAGGAGGCCACATCGGGTGCAGCGGATGCAGTAAATGATGTGTGTGGAGGTGCAGGTGAATTTCTGATGGATATGAAGGATCCCTTGGGGCCTTGGAGGGAAGTGAGGGGGGAGGTGTGGCCGCAAGTTTTGCATTTCGTGCGGTTGGAGGGGAAGGTGCCGGGAGTGGAGGTTGGGTTGGTGGGGGGTGTGGATCTGACTATGCTCAAGCTTTTAAATGTAATTTGTTCTCCATCTCATTCCCTGAGCCATCACCAATTGCATGTAGACAAAATTATACAGAACAGTAACTTGGAATAAATGGATATCTGAATCCCACCTCTTGGAATAACTACCTAACAACATGGTGACTCATATCATCAAAACTGTGTCCCATGACACAATAAGTATTCGTGAAAAGGCCTGACAGTCAAAATTAACGTTTCGAACTATTCCACATTAAGGACACTGAAAATAGATGTCACGATTAAAAACAGACAAACTCACAACTGACCAGTGCTTTTAACAATTTGGAATGAAGTAGTTTACTTGTAGAAATGTACATTAACTTAATTAACAGGCTTCAGGACCTATTCTGATGGCTCAATGTGTAGGTGCAGCATATGACATGGCACTGAGTCACAGATAGAAATAAGTATTCCAGTTTTATTTCATTTTCAAATTTATGTTCACAAACTTGGCTAATCTTTCTGGTACCCCATTTTTTAAAGTATGTTTTGTAGCCTGCAGAATCTCCAAACAATGCCCTTACAAATGAAAACCCCTTCCAAATCACAGATGCCCGAACCTCAACATTTGTGACTTTCGCCACCTGCTGAGTATCATTTCAGACCTCCCCTCCCTTCCCTTCCACTAAGCACCATCACAGATTACTAACCAGCTTTTGTTTCACCATTCCAAGCCAATAAGGAGTATTGGCCCTCATTCACTTTGTGTGTACAATTATTTGACCCAAGTCCCTATCACCCTAACTTCTGCAGAACAGGGAAATGATCTGTTATCACTGGGAAACTGTTGATCTTTCCAGTACCAATCCTCCAAATATCCTCTAGTGGCTCCTCATCCGTTTTCGATCCTCCCTTCACCACTATTCTGCTTTCCGATCTGCCTTCATCCACACATGTCCCATCCTCTCCTCATTACTTTCTTTACCCCCGATTCTCTTCCTCCCTTTCACTTCAACCAATACTTTTCATGCTCTCTGTGGCCCATTCCCATTATTTTCACGCCAGTAATCCAATCCTTCTATTTCCATTTGATTTAACCAATGTCCCTTGCCATTCAATGATGTTTACATGTTGTATTCCCATCCATCAACATTCCGGGTGCCAAACACAGAATATAGAACATTACAGCGCAAGACAGACTCTTCAACCCTCAATGTTGCACCAACCTGTGGAACAAATCTGAAGCCTATCTATCCGACACGATTCCATTTTCATCCATATGTTTATTCAATGACCATTCAAATGCCCTTAAAGTTGGCGAGTTTACGACTGTTGCAGGCACGGCATTCCACGCCCCTACTAAAGAAACTACCTCTGACATGTCTTCTCTGTCTATTACCCCTCAATTTAAAGCTATGTCCCCTCATGCTAGCCATCACCATCCAAGGAAAAAGGCTCTTACTGTCCACCCTATCTAATCCTCTGATTATCTTATATGTCTCATTAAATCACCTCTCAATTTTCTTCTCTCTAACGAAGTCCCTCAACCTTCCCTCATAAGACTTTCCCTCCATTCCAGGCAACACCTTAGTAAATCTCTGAATTCTTTCCAAAGCTTTCACATCCTTCCCATAATGCAGTGACCAGAACAGTATGCAATAGTCCAAGTGCTGCCGCACCAGAGTTTGCGCAGCTGCAGCATGACCTCGTGGCTCCGAAACTTAATCCCTCTACCAATAAAAGTTAACCCACCATATGCTTTCTGAACAATCCTATCAACAAGCATGGTGATCAACGTACATGGACACCGAGATCCCTCTGCTTATCTACACTGACGAGAATGTTACCATTATCCCAGTACTCTTTATTCCTGTTGCTCCTTCCAAAGTGAATCACCTCACACTTTTCTGCATTAACCTCCATTTGCCACCTCTCAGCCCAGCTCTGCAACTTATCTATGTCCCTCTGTAACTTGTAACATCCTTCAGCATTATCCACAAGTCCATCAACTTAGGAGCATCTGCAAATTTACTAACCCATCCTTCTACACCCTCATCTAGGCCATTTACAAAAATGACAAGCAGCAGTGGCCCCAAAACAGATCCTTGTGGTATACCACCGGTAACTGAACTCCAGGATGAACATTTCCCATCAAACACCACCCTCTGTCTTCTTCAGTGAGCCAATTTCTGATCCAAACTGCTAAATCACCCTCAATCACATGCCTCCATATTTTGTGCAATACCTTACTGTGGGGAACCTTATCAAATGCTTTACTAAAATCCATATACAACACATCAACCTTTTTACCCTCATCTACCTGTTTGGTCACCTTCTCAAAGAACTCAATAAGATTTGTGAGGCAAGACCTAACCTTCACAAAACCATGTTGACTACCCCTAATCAACTTATTCCTCTTTAGATGATTATAAATCCTATCTCTTATAACCTTTCGTAACATTTTATCCACAACTGAAGTAAGGCTCAATGATCTATAGTTACCAGGGTTATCTCTATTCCC
Source organism: Chiloscyllium plagiosum (assembly GCF_004010195.1). Lineage (NCBI taxonomy): Eukaryota > Metazoa > Chordata > Chondrichthyes > Orectolobiformes > Hemiscylliidae > Chiloscyllium > Chiloscyllium plagiosum. The sequence continues at coordinate 19,725,168 of NC_057723.1, read as the reverse complement.
CTTCTTGAACAAGGGGACAACATTTGCTATCCTCGAGTCTTCTGGCATTATTCCAGTATACAATGGCGACATAAAGATCAAAGCCAAAAGCTCTGCAATCTCCTCTCTAGCTTCCCAGAGAACTCTAGGATAAACAATTCAGGCAGCATCCGACGAGCAGCAAAATCGACGTTTCGGGCAAAAGCCCTTCATCAGGATGAAGGGCTTTTGCCCAAAACGTCGATTTTGCTGCTCGTCGGATGCTGCCTGAATTGCTGTGCTCTTTCAGCACCACTGATCCAGAATCTGGTTTCTAGCATCTGCAGTCATTGTTTTTAACTCTAGGATAAATCCCATCCAGCCCAGGTGACTTACCTATTGTCACACTTTCCAGAATTGCTAACACCTCTTTCTTGTGAACCTCAATCCCATCTGGTCTAGTAGTCTGTATCTCAGTATTCTCCTTGTCAACATTGTCTTTTTCCAGTATGAATACTGATGAAAAGTATTTATTTAGCGCTTCCCCTATTTCCTCAACTCCACGTACAGCTTTCCACTACTGTCCATGATTGGCCCTAATCTTTCTCAAGTCATTCTTTTATTCCTGATATATCAATAGAAAGCTTTATGGCTTTTCTTGATCCTATCTGCCAACAACTTCTCATGTCCCCTCCTTGCTCTTCTTAGCTCTCTCTTTCAGTCTTTCCTGGCTTACTTATAACTTTCATCCTAACATAAACCTTCTTCTTCCTCTTGATAAGAGATTCAACTTCTTTAGTTGAAGCTCCCTTGCTCGACCACTTTCGCCCTGCCTGACAGGTACATACTTATCAAAGACATGCAGTAGCTGTTCCTTGAATAAACTCCACATTTCAATTGTGCCCATCCCCTGCAGTTTCCTACCCAATCCTTTGAATCCTAAATCTTGCCTAATCGCATCATAATTGCTTTTTCCCCAAGCAATAACTCTTGCCCTGCATTATGTACTTATCCCATTCCATTGCTAAAGTAAACATAACCCAACTGTGGTCACTATCACCAAAGTGCTCACCTACCTCCAAATCTAATACCTAGCCAGGTTCATTACCCAGTACCAAATCCAATGTGGCCTCACCCCTTGCTGGCTTGTCTACATACTGAGTTAGGAAACCCTCCTGCACACACTGGACAAAAACTGACCCATCTAAAGTACTTAAAGTTTAGTATTTCCAGTCAATTGAATTGAATTAATATCACGTGTACTGAAGCACAGGGAAGAGCTTTGTCTAGTGAGCAATACAGGCAGATCACAGAGTTAAGAAGCATAGATCAGTAAATAATCGGTAAACAGCGGCAAATACAAAAACACAGGTACAGGTGAATGTTAAGAGTTTATGAGTCCTGTGTTCTAACTACAGTAAGGTAGAAACTGTTACGAAACCGGCTGATGCATGTGTTCAGGCTTCTATACCTTCTCCCTAATGGTAGAGGTTGTAGAAAAACATTGCCAGGGTGGGATGGATCTTTGAGAATGTTAACGGCCTTTGCTTGACAGTGGGCCTGGTAGATGGATTTATAGATGGGGGGTTGGCCTTTGTGATTGTCCGGGCTGAGTTCACCACTCTCTGTAACTGTCTCCAATCTTGAATGGTACAGTTGCCATACCAGGTAGTGGTACATCCAGACAGAATGCTCTCAATGGCGCATCTATAAAAGTTGGCAAGGGTATTCGCTGTCATGCCAAATTTCTTCAGCTGCCTGGGGAAGAGGAGACATTGTTGGGCCTTTGTAACCAGTGTCTCCACGTGAAGAGTCCAAGAAAGCCTGTTTTGGATGACCACTCAGGAGCTCCATTCGTTCCACCTCCTGGTGAGGATGAACTATTGTCCCCAACCTTCCCCGATTGTGGCCTGTGGGTCAGGAAACTGAGGATCCAGTTGCAGAGAATGGGGCTTAGTCCAAGATCACTAAATTTAGTAATCAGATTTGAGGGGATAATAGTGATGAAGGCTGAACTGTAGTCAATGAGTAGGATTCTCATGTAGCTGTTCTTGATGTCAAGATGTTCTAGGGAGGAGTGAAGGGTAAGTGATATGGCATCTGACGTGGACCTGTTGGTCTGATTGGCAAATTGAAGTGGGTCAATATTTGGGAAGGTCAAATCCCCCATAACAACTACCCTGTTATTCTTGCTCCTATCTCAAATTATCTGTGCTATCCTTTCCTCTACATCACTGGAACTAGTCGGAGGCCTATAGAAAACTCCCAACAGGGTACCTGTCCTTTCCTGTTTCTAATCTCAGCCCATTCTACCCCAGTAGATGAGTCCTCAAACATCCTTTCTGCACCGTAATAGTCTCCTTGACTCGCAATGCCACATCTCCCCCTCTTTTACCATCTTCTCTATTCTTACTGAAACATCTAAATTCTGGAACCTGCAACAACCATTCCTTTTCCTGCTCTACCCATGTCTCTGGAATGGCCACAATATCGAAGTTCCAGGTACAAACTCATGCTGCAAGTTCACCCAACTTACTCTGGATGCTCCTGGTGTTGAAGTAGACACATTTCAAACCACCTTCCTGCTTGCCGGTGAACTCTTGTGACGTTGAAACCTAATTTCTGACCTCGATACCCTCAACCTCTGGGACACTGGAACTACAGACATCAGATAAGGACCATCCATATAAATTTTATGGCTACAAGGACAGCTCAGAGTCTGGGAATCCTGCAGTGAGTAACTCACTCCCTGAATCCTAAAACCTGTCTATCATCTATAAATCAGACATCTGCAAAGTGATGTAATCTCACTTTCTAGGATGATGCAAGTTCCAACAACATTCAATGAGCTCAACACCATCCAGATCAAAACAGCCTGCTTGATTAATAACCCATCCACCCCCTTAAATGTTTCCTCTGTCCGTCACTGATGCACAATAGTGCCAATACATGCCATCTATCAGATGCAGTGAGGAAGTGAGGACTGTAGATACTGGAGATGAGAGTCAAGAATGTGGTGCTGGAAAAGCACAGCAGGACACGCAACATCTGAGGAGCAGGGGAATCGACGTTTCAGGCATAAGCCCTTCATTCCTGATAAAGGGGTTATGCCTGAAACATCGATTCTCCTGCTCCTCGGATGCTGCCTGACCTGCTGTGCTTTTCCAGCACCACACTCCCAAATCTATCCGTTGCACTCCAGCAATTTGCCAAAGCTTTTGTTAGCGCCACCTGTACTATCGGGGAATAAAAATAGGTGTAGTCAAATGGGAACCACACCATCTCTGAATTCCCCTCCATTCTGACTTGAAAGTACATCATCTTTTCTTCACTGTTGCAATGATTAAATCCTAGAAAATCCTCTGTAACAAATTGTAGGTTTAGAACACATGCACCTGCCGGTTTCGCAACAGTTTCTACCCTACTGCTGTTAGAATACTGAATGGACCCACAAATTCTTAACATTTGCCTGTACCTGTATTTTTGTTTTTACCACTGTTTACCTATTATTTCCTACCTATGCTACTTAACTACATGATCTGTCTGTATTACTTGCAAGACAAAGCTTTTCACTGTGCCTCGGTACACGTGACAATAAATTCAATTCAATTCAATTCAACCAGATGGACTGCAGCAGTTCAAAGAGCCAGTGCACTACCACCTTCTCAAGGACAATTAGGGATGGACAATAAATGCTTACCTTGCCAGCAACGTATTGCACAAATGAAGAAACAAACCTCTGAATACTGTACATGCTTTTGAACTGAAAACCAAAATTATTACATTTTCTTGTCCTACTTCCCACAGTAGAAAAACTTGCTGACTGAAATTTCTGTGAATAGAATTTTCATGCATGTAAATCAAGTCTAACACTTCAGGTTTGTTAACAAAACGAATATCTATTGTGTTGCTAATGCTTAGCTGGAGGTGTTAATAGTTTAATGTTGAAGCTATCAACACCCCATTCACATCTTGTAATTATAAGTGTCATTAAACAATACTAAATTTATCTTTAGCTCAACGTTTGCTTTTTTAACTAACCTTGGATGTAGCCAAATTCACTAAAGATCATATTTTTGTTCTGAGATCAAAGTTATCCCTAGTTTGGAATGCTGTTATGAATTGACTGAAAGTGAGCTAAACACCAGCATTTTATTTTCTTCCAAAGTTGATTACACAGCAAAAGAGATTTTTAACAACATATTAGAACAATACTCTCCACAAGCACAGAGGTGCATGTGACTCCCACTCTAGGGTATTTATATGAAAAGGTTAACTATATCTTTACTGTAAGAATCATATCAGTAAAAGTGCATAAGGAACAAAGTCATAACATCAAACCACATGGAATTAGAACTTGAGTCTGGAAAGTTCCAGAAGATGTGCTTTCTTACTATTCCTTTATAATGTTCACACATTTGAAATATAGATCTGATCCAAATAAATTCTGATCCTAAGTTGCCAAAGGTTGTCTCCATAATGTGCCTAATACTGTTTGAGAAGCAACTATAAAATAGAATGCAATCTGGTTGTAAGAAGATTGGGCCAGTGTCACTCCTTTAACATGTGCAAAACATTAGAGTGTAGGTCACCCACTGGTTTACTTGGAAGAGATGCAATAAAATGTTAGAGGGCGGCTGGCTGAAATTGGTGATTCTCCATCAGTATTCACGGATAGCTTAAAGAAATGAGTGGCAATTACATAAGTGCAAAGGGCTGGACCTATTGACGCAATATCAAAACAGATCCCAATGATTTTAAAAAACACTGCTTTCTAGCATAAAAATAAAAGCAAATGAGGGCTAAAGCACCTCCTATGCTGGAAGACAATACCCCTGTACATGAAGAAAAATAATTTGCATGATGTTGTGCCTTTCACATCCTGATAACTGGTGAAAACAGGAATGAAGAGAAAATACGTCTGGACATTGCAAAATGGTCTGTCGCAGAGTAAGGGCAGTCTTGAGAAATAGTATGTAAGGAGAGTCTGAACTGGCTTCTGAATTACTGAATTTGGCACTGCCAATTTGAAGGAATCAATCCTTTGTGACAGATTTGATCATTGACACTCAAGTCAAGCAGGACTACAATACTCCAGGGCAAAGTTGATGTTTGAATAGTGCAATAAGCTCATTGTCAGGGCAATATGAGCTGAATGGGTCAAATAATGAGTAAAAGCTGTTTGAACAGTTGCTCTTCCTTGAGTTGAAAAGGTCTAATGATCTAACTAAGTTATTTAAAGTGATTAAGGGATTCAACAGGATAATATATTTTTTCCTGGTGGGCAATCCAGAATAAGGAGTCACAAAAAATTACAGCGGACTCCTTTAAGAATGAAGGAAGCAATTTTCATGTGAAGGATTATATAAATGTGGAAATTGCTCCCTTATAAATAAACTCAGGAATGTGGTGACCTTTTTGAAATTGAGTTCAATGGACATGGCGAAAAGATAGATGAATAGAGTTGAGATGTAGATCAGACACGGACTGATTGAATGGTGATAGAATTGTCTTAAAGAACAGGGTAGTTTATTGTTTTGGACCAGAAGAAAAATCATTTTTCTTCAATTTTCATCCTTAGACTTTAACACTTATCTCCAAATCTACGCTGCACCTTTCCAAGGACAGTGTGTCTTTCCTGAGATGTAATGCTGAGGGCTGAATATGCTAATTGAGAGGCAAGATTTTAACTTTCCCAGTGATGGGTTTGAAGATTGAGGGATTAATTATATACAGAGGGTAGTCTGTCTGCTGCTTATTGCTGCCCGTACCAGAACTGTAGCAGAAACAGAGGTGGCACATTGCAGCCTGCCTTGCCAGTGGGCATAATGAAAGTCCTAACTGGGCAATTAATTTCACCACTGAGATTTAACAGATGGTGAAAGAAGCCCATGGCAAGCAGACAGCCCAGTATGTTTCCTTGCACACACTGGTGACGTGCATGGATATTTCAGGCACCTCTAAGATTTTACTCCAGCTCACCAGATTGGTATTCTCACATTGCCCTTTGAAGCCCCAGCCCCTTACTCTCTTCACCGAGGTCTGCCAGCTTGTCCCCGGTGAAGCCCTCAAACACTTACCCAAATCTTGGACCCAGCGGTATCCATCTTGGACCTGAAGTGCTGGACAGCTCCCAGTCTCGGAGTGGCTGGCTGCTCCCTCAGATGCAGGATTTCCTCTTTCTGAATAAAAACAAACAAAAACAGAAATTGCTGGAGAAGCTCATCTTGTCTGGCAGCCTCAGAACAGTTCTGAGGAAGAGTTACTGGACCCAAAACATTAACTCTGCTTTCGCTGCACAGATACTGCCAGACTTGCAGAGCATTTCCAGCAAGCTCTGATTTTGTTTCCTCTTTCTAAATCTTTCATCATATAGCTAACACCATCCTCTGATTTTTGGATTTGTGACAGAATGGTCAGGGATAAAAACAAAGTTAAGCACAACCTTCAGGTCTGGACTTCAAAGTAACATTATTTATTCTCCTTTCTTATTGAATATTACTACAAATATTAATCATAGAGAGAGCAGGTTCTGACTCAGAGTTAGATTAGTTGCAGTCTAATTTATCTTCTACCTGTAATCCATTTGCTTTCTAGACACTCAAGTATTCTAATTTTGCCCACACTGAGTCTTTTACGCTCAGTAATATGCAGCTTGGACACAGTCATAGGGCTGCTCTAGGGTTCTGAAGGCCTCACACAATGTCAGGGTGTGGAAATCCCACTTCCAGTCTATTACTGGTGAATCAGTTGTTAAATAGCTGCAGGTCAACCAGTGGTCCTCTGAGTAGTTTCCCTCCAGCACAGCATTTTAGCTGGCAGTGCAGGGAATGGGTGTACACAATTCAGCCTCAGATACAACAGAACTAGATCTTTGCACAGCTGGTGCAAAATACGCACCACTTTGTAATCCAGTTTGGCCATATCGAACTGGACATTTCTTCAGCCTTTGTCCTCGAGCTTCAGTATTTTTTCTTTTTGGATCCTGAGCTTTCCCTGCTCATCTACAATCTCTAGATTCTCACCATTTACAAAATACTCTGATCTACCACTCATAGATCTTAACCAAGTTTCCCACTTTTCCAGACTATGTCAGTCATAGTTCTGTTGTTAATGTCCATTTGCAACTTTCTGTTCCATCCACATTATTCACTGTGTTTCTTAACTTTGTGTATATGTTGCCAGTAAAGATAGACATACGATTACTATGTTATCCAAGTGACAAATAAATATAGAGAAAATCTCCAACCCCACTGCTGATCTATGGGGGGGGGGGGGGAATTATGATTGGTCACACCTTGATCCCTGCTCCGGGGGAATTCAGACTTGATAGGGTTGCCTTGACATTACTGCATTTTCACCTTCTCAGTGCCAGTGGCTGCAAGAATCATCGGAGGTACAAAATAAAGCTTGATCATTTTCTGCAGTGTATCTTCCTTGATAAGTGCACTATGACAGCAGTGAAGGAATGGATAGCTAAGTTCAATGGCAGATGTGTTGCTCAAGCAGACTTTTTTTTCTTCAAGGTACTGTTAAGCTTCCACAACTGACAGCTTGTTGGCAATTAAGGGACTCAAATGACAATGTGATTGAAGACAAAGAAAAGGTTGAAAATGGTTATTATTGCTAAATGATTTTAGTATTGTTAAGATCCATTGTCTGCATTCTTGGCTCAATGCAGACTTGATGCTCTCGGCAGTTATTCACATCTGTCCTCTGGCATTCAGCTCTTATGCCAATGTCTGGAATAAACTTATTATGAGCTACCACCTGAGTAGATCTGGTAGAACCCAAACTGTGTATCTGAATTGGATCTCCATAGCAAGTTGAATTGAATTTGAAAGAATGAACATTTCTTGGTATCATTGCTGTTGACTTCTACTAGTATATTATTGGTGATTTTGCAAAAGTTAATTCAGGAGTAAGCCACTGAATCTGGGTTAGATTTATTTCTTAAAGAGTTCACACTGGATGTTTGCTTATTGAAGTGCCATGGATTGACATGGAAGATATGAGTAGCTATGGTGTGGGTATTGTTTGGCATGGAATAACAAAGGGCCGTGGAGAGCAAATGGAGAAGTAGACGTTAGCATGGGCATGCTCACAAAATGAGACTCTTTTAACAGTTTTTCCGACAGCACAAAAATTGCAGTGAGCTGCAAAATGCTGGTTATACAACATTGGTTAGGCTGCAGTGTGCAGGTCTAGTGGCTTTATTATTGGAAAGATGTGATTGCATTGGAGAGGGTGGAAAGGAGATTCAACAGGATGTTGCCTGCGATGAAAAGTCCCAGATATGTGGAGCGACTGTTTGTTTTCCATGGAGCAGAGAAGGCTGAGGGAGATCTGATTGAGGCATACAAAAGTGAGAGGTATAGACAGAGTAGATCAAGAGAATCTTTTCCCATGGTAGATATGTCTCCTCTACATCAAAGAGACCGAGTGCAAACTCGCAGAATGGTTCAGGGAACATCTCTGGTCTGTACGCATCAACCAACCCCACCTTCTTGTCGCCAGTCATTTCAACTCCCCTCCCACTCCCCCCATGACATGTCCATTCTGGGCCTCCTCCACCATCTAACCAAGGCCACCCACAAACTGGTGGAGTAACACATCATGTTCTGCCTCAGGACCCTACAAACACACAGCTTCATCATTGAATTCGTCAGTTTCCAAATCTCCTCTCAAACCTCCCCAACCCTCACTGCCCCAATGTATTCCAGATCCAAACCTCAGATTTGGCACCGCCCTCTTGACCTGACCTACCTGTCCATCTTCCTTCCCAACTATCTGCTCCACACATCCCACCGACCTCCCACAATCCATTTATTTCTCAGCCCCCATTCCCCTCTCCAGTACTGATGAAGGGTTATGCCTGAAACATTGAGTTTCTTGCTCCTCAGATGTTGCCTGACCTGCTGTGCTTTTTCCAGCACCACACTTTATCGAATCTTATCCAGCATTTGCAGTCCTCACTATCTCCTAGATGTGTTGAAGACCACAGAGTATAGGTTTAAGGTGAGTCATTTAGAGGAAATGCAAGAATGATCTTTTTCTTTCAGAAGGTGGTAGATATATTGAACGTGCTGTCTCAGAGGATGGTGGAGGCAAATACTCTTGCAACATTTAAGAAGTATCTGATGAGTAATTAAAATGCCAGAACATAGGAGGCATATGGACCATTTACAGATAAATGGGATAAATGTATTTTGGTGTTTGTTGCTCAGCATAGACTTGATGAGCCTAAACACCTATTTCAATGCTGTATGACTCTGACTCTGCAACTTTAAGATGGCTTTCGAGCTAGTTAGGTCAGGAAAGCAGAACATGGGCTTTTGGCCTACAGCAGCTTTACCTTACACTGGTGGAAATCGGAGACACCAGGAACCAGGTTCAGTCTCATGTCTGCCACTTTCTGAAGGGCCCAGATTCTCAATGACTCTGCAAAATTCTACCCGATTGTACTGTTTCCCCGACATGTTCCCCACTTCTCCTACGTTCCTTTGAGGTGGCTTCTGTCCAGGAAGCCAATGTAGCTGGTCCAAGGGCATGTCTGATATATCACATGGGCATCACACTCTGTCAGAAACTTGGCTACTCAGAGAAGATGATCTACAAAGTGTGACAAAATTAAAATGCAACCACATTGTGCAATGGTGCAAACAGAAAGCTGAAGGCCATCTGGGAGTGGAGGCTTGCCATTGCAACAGCAGCTCTTGGTGACAATGCTTGGAACACAGAGGTAGCTTCTGTTTCTTGGAGTCTTTTCTCATAGCCATTTCACTCTGCCCTCTCTTGAGGCTTTCACCTCAATAGCACACTGACAGTCCAACCACTGTGAAGGCAGCTGGTGGACTGAAGAAAGTTCCTGGACCTGAAACGTTAAGTCTGTTCCTCTCTCCACAGATGCTGCCAAACTACTTGATGCGTATTTCCAGCAATTTCTGTTTTCACTGCAGGTACACGATTGATTCTCCCTTCCTGTCAACTGGCCATTGTCCCTAGTTGGATGGTCGATCCAGCTGCTTATTGCCTTCTGGACCATTTACCTGAAAGGCAAGCTGCTCTCACAGCAAAGCAATAGCTCTGAACGACAAAATTGCTACAGTTCCAGCAAATTCAACCCACTGAGTTTGACAAAACAGGTTCACCAAATACTCCACATAAACAAGACTGCCTTTTATTTAAAAGGGCTTGAAAATACAATTTTCATATCCAAAGTTTTACCTGCACTTCCACACGTCATTTATTGTATCCGTTCAGTCTCCTCTACATTGGGAGACAGGACACCTACTTGTAGAATGCTTCAGAGAACATCTCTGGGACACCGGCACCAACCAAGCTAATCATCCCGTGGCCAAACACTTCAACTCTCCCTCCCACTCTGCCTAGGACATGCAGGTCCTGGGCCTCCTCCATTGCCACAGCCTAACCACCAGATGCCTGGAGGAAGAATGCATCATGTTCTGCCTTGGGACCCTCCAACCACACGGCATCAATGTGGACTTCACCAGTTTCCTCATTTGCTCTTCTGCCACCTTATCCCAGATCCAACCCCCCAACTCAGCACTGCCCTCATGACCTATCCATCTTCCTTCCCACCTATCTGCTCCACCCTCCTTTCCAACCTATAACCATTTTTGCCACCTCCAAGATCCTATTGCACTCTCAGCTACCTTCTCCGCAGCCCCACCCCCTCCCATTTATCTCTCAGCCTCCGGGCTCACAAGCCTCATTCCTGATGAAGGGCTTTTGCCAGAAATGTTGATTCTCCTGCTCCTCGGATACTGCCTTACCTGCTGTGCTTTTCCAGCACCGCACTCTCGACTCTGATCTCCAGCAGCTGCAGTCCGCACTGTCTGGTGGATCAGCTACTGGGGAAATATAAGAAAGCATCTTCAACTACGCTATTTTTATTGTGCCAGTTGTTGAGCTCTCTGCTGTTAACCACATACAATTGCAATTATTCAGTAGTGTTGCAGATAAAATAGAAGTTGCCTCGGGCCACAAGCTGGAAGAGGCCAGAAGAATGTTACAGTTAGCCTCTGCGGGAGAACAGGCTGAAAGGATCTTCAGGATAGAGGTGAAATTGAAATAATTAATAGTGCAAAGTCAATAGGTAAAGTGTGATTCTATGTGGAATGCGATAAATGGGTCATTGTGGATTTTCAGTATGAATGTGCTGCTGCAGTTAAACTAAGTATCAGAAATTTGAATCTTTGGACCATTTGATCTCTGTGCTCCAAAGGAACAATGTAGAAAGATGTGAGGCCTTTGCAGAAGTG
>NC_057723.1:19616930-19713885 GCF_004010195.1 Chiloscyllium plagiosum | reverse complement strand
AAGGGGGAGGGAGGGGGAAGAGAGAGAACGTGAGAAAGAGAGAAAGCATGAGAGAGAAAGAGGAAGAGAAAGAAAGAAACCATGACTATTCAAAAGTTAGATACAGTTAGAAAATTTAAGATAATTTGCAATATTGACACAAAAATGAAATGGTCGTGGAAACATGGAGCAAGGCACTACTGAGGATCAATGAGCACTATGGAGGCTATATTTCAAAAAAGAATGATAGCAATGGGAGATGCTTTAGTTGGTGGAAAAGACAGCAAATTTGTTGGGAGTCCTACATATTATGCTGCCACACTGATGCCTGGAAAAGAACATCTACCACAAGTGGCAGATCCTCCAAAGAAAGAGGCAGTACAACAAAAAATATTGTCCATGTTGGTATTAACAACGTAGAAATAAGTTTGCATAACATTTGTGGAGAATGTTTAAAAAGTTAGGATTTTGTTAAACAAATAAAATGTAGTATTCTCTGGAATACTTCCTTTATCACATTGGTTATGTTAAGGGCTAATATAAGATTAGTAAGATCAGTATTTGGTTAGTTAGTCCAGATGGTTAACATTTACATTGTTGCAGTATCCAATCCAAAATCCAGCAAAGAAAGAATATTAGGCTTGTAAAAACACACAGAATAGATTCAGGATGTAGCAAACATGGAAAACTGTAACTAGTACATTAGGAGTATGTTTTAAATTCTGAAAAGTTTTAGTAGAATGAATACTACTGCATCTTCCATTTGTGGAGGTAATGATGAGAGTGAACTCCAATTTAAAATGAGATGTAAGTTCAGGAGAGTGATTAAAAAAAATACCTTTCAAAGCTATTATCTTTAGTGTCCACCATAAAATCCATTACCTAACTATAAAGTCCATCCTTGTCCACAGGCACTGTTTGAGGATCAAGCAGAATTTTTGGTGTGGCACTGTTTTGATTGTCACTGCTTGCATCTTGTTGTATCTGCCAACTCTGCCAGTATATTGCACCAGGTTAGGGGTTGTTCAGATAGTTCACTGATACCAATCGTCCTTTGTTCATACTGTATCGGGCATAATTAGTGAGCCTCTTGGGAAATGTAAAAATTACATCCACTCACTGTTTCCAACCAAAGACTGTGTGACATCATCAGATTGGATGAAACTAATGCAATTTCAATATGAGCTTTTTCTGAGTTATTACTTTAGACAACATGCATGATCTTGGTGACTTGCAAGGCGATCCTGTGACTATATCTTTATAGCATTACTAAGACCAACTATTTCTATCTCCACAACATTGCCTCAGTCTGCTCTACCTCAGTCAGTTTGAGCTTAATTCATCTGTTTTTAAAACCCTCAACCATACCTTTGCTTTTGCTGTTCTGTCTCACATCAAATATGTTTTATACCATGAGGGCATTTGCCACTGTACATTGTGAGATATGGCATGTGGACTAAGGGTCTGTCGCAAAGTATTTGTTGCTTCCAGAGTTAGCATTTTAATACACTCCAGATTTGCCTCTCATTTTCAACATCCATCAATTTAAAACACTGCTGTCTATATCCAAACTCACACCAAGCCCTGACAGCCATCCCTGCACTGACTGACCGAGACAGACTCCTCATTAAGTGACACTTCAACTTAAAAACTCTCATCCGTGTCTTCAATCACCAATCCTGATTTCATACCTTTCTACCTCTAGAACCTCCACCAGTTCAGCAAACTGCAGATAGCTGTGATCATCAAGTTCTGGCCTCTTTGAGACTCCCAACAATTTCCGTTTCTCCAATGTTATCAGTCGATCGGATCCTAAAATCTGAAATGTCTATGCTTCTCCGTCTCTTTACTCTTTTTAGACTGCTTAAAATCCACTACTTGGACTAAGCTTTTGTCCATCTGACTTAACTGTTACCTTAGATGGTTAAAAGTGAAGTTTTCTTTGACATTGTTCTTCTGATGCATCTTGTGAAAAATCACAACATTAGCAACACAATATAAATCATTGTGTTGTTAGTTTAGGCAATAACTGTTGATCCTTTTACTTTCACCATTTACAAAGTTAATTTGACTTAGCTACACATCACAAGGCATTTGAGGAGCCCTGATTAAATATTTAAAATCATGTAAGACGAAAAGTCCCAACTAAGTGTCTCTTTTTAATAATGTTTAATTTCCATAATACCATACAATTGATCGATTGTGTGGATGAGTGTGTCTGGACATTGTAATTCCTGAGACTCTGTTGAACATCAGTGAGGCACAGCATGAATCTAGTCATTATTCCATTTCTGTGATGAAAGAAATAGGCCTCCTCATTCAGAGTTAGGGACACTACCAATGTCCCACAGGAGACATGAATAAGTTTGTCCTTACTGTTGGAGAGAAGTTATGTTTCAAAAGCAACTTGTAGATATTTTCTCATCAAACTGTTCAGCGCTGTGAGATTTGAAACCAGGTCACCTATCTCAGATTCATAGAGTCAGAGTCATGGATGTCTGCAGCACAAAAAAACACCCTTCAGCCCATTGAGCCTGTGCTGGTTGCAAACAAGCAGTTCACTATCTCTTCCAGAGAAGCGTCATATTGGAATTGAAACATTAACTGTTTCTCACTTCAAAGATGCTGCCAGGCCTGCAGAGATTTTTGTTTCTCTCTTCAGAATTCTCTGTTTGTTTCAGATTTCCAGCATCTACAGAGGTTTGTTTTTATTTGACTCTTCCCTGTGCTTTGTCCCTATCTCAAATACCCCTTGGTGACAAAATCTGGACATATCATGGAACCCATCATTGTACAGGCTTATTATGATGCTCTCTGTTTCCCCACACCATCAAAAAAATAACTTGCGTATGTACATATATAGATTACAAATATGTATGGATAGTATACTTAACATACTAAAATATTCTGTGCTTGAGATTATTTTAAAACAAAATTTAACACATATGTGAGCAAAAGCTTGATCATAGACACAGATTTTAAGAAGTGAGAAGTTAAAAAGTGGAGACATACAGAGATGAAATTCTGGAGCTCAGCATCCAGGCAACTGAGGCATGACAGCCAACAGTGGAGCAATGAAAGAAAAGCCAGAATTGGAGCAGCATAGAAATCGACAGTCGTGTCTGTCGGGCTGGTAAAGGTTACAGAAATAACAAAGGGTGAAGCAGAGGAAACAATATCAAGAACAAAATGTATTGCTTACTAAATTATATTGCCAGATTCTCATGCTTGAAAACAAGCATGAGAATCTGGCAATATAATTTAGTAAGCAATACATTTTGTTCTTGATATTTGCCAACAATCTTACGTGTTAAACACCACATTTATCATTCTTTCAAGAGGCTCTTTCACCTTCATGTATGCTATAGTATCAACGTTACATGTCTGATGCCCATTCTTCCTGCCAATGTGTATTACATGGCAATTGTCCATGCTAAATTTAACTGGCGATTGCGAGTGCCATTTACAGTTTTTAATCTGATACTATTTAAATGAAACAGTCCAAGGCAACAAAAAACCATCCTTACCATTAGAAATATTTTAGATGTTACAAAAGATTCCCAAATTTCCTTCGACCTTCTGGTCAAGCTTAACTGACATAAGCTACTGATTTAATATCAAAATCATCATGAGTGAGTTATACAGGTATCGAAGTAAATGGAAATATTATGGGACTTTGGGTATTCAGATTTGTTTATGTAAATGAAATAAAATAATAAATAAATGCTGCAAAAGGGCAAAGATTGGATCAGGATATGGGTGCACTGAATTTGCAGTATATGTGTGTGTCTGTGTCTTTAAAAACAAACAGTAGGCACCCTAAAGCAATTTCAAGGATTGGATCCCATCTCAAAACTCAACCAAGATATGATTGCACCTGAACCCCTCAATCAGATTACAGATTGTAACATGATCCTAGCTATCCACTGCACAACTGGAATCGCCTTTATTAGATTACAGAATTGGAATAGCTACCACGTATCCATAATCTGTACGAACAGAAGTCTTATTTTCCAGTAATCTGCTGAAGATTGGAAAAGTGACAGCTTAGTTGCAGGACAGGAAGAACAAAGGAAAACGTGCTTGTCATTTTCACTGTAATGATGTACTTGTAATGCAGTGACACGTCTCAATACCATTTCTGTCAAGGTGCAGCAGTATTTGGTAAACATTGAGCAAATATTTGCTGAAGAAGTTTTGAAGGTAGTAGTTCTCTAAATTTCAAAAATCCTCCAGTGATTGTGGATCACGTTTTTCACTGGGAATTTCAGTGTGCAATGGCTGAATGGAATTGCTCCTTAATGTCAGCATGATACCAGCTGCAAGAAACACCATACCTTTGGCACGTCAATGACAGATTATCACTGTAAACAAAACTCCAATATAATCAGATCTGCATATTATTAAAAATAATAAACATCTGAGCATCATTTTGCAATTCTGTAACTTGGCTTCCTAGTGACAAGACATTCTCACAATTTTGTGTATTAATGCATTCCTTCCAGCAATTATTCACACACTGACATTTATTATATGCTTTGTGTTTGAAAACTGTTGTAATTCATGGAGGCCTGTCTCCTTACTTGCTCTACAACTCATGGACAGTGGTGCTTGTCAATCTATATAGCCAAAATAGTCTCTCGATAAGGAGAGAAATGCTGATGGTCATTGTGGACATGGCCAATATCATATGGAAACTTATCAGATGAATACATGAGTTGGGCACTAGGTCCTCACAAATTGCTTTAAGAAAACCTTGTAATCCTCTTATTTTGCAAATCAAAATCTCTTGCTTTTCAAAGGAACAGTTGAACAATTATATATGTTTGGCAATAAAATAATTAATTTCACTGTCTTTTGTATCCTTCAATAATTTTATAAAATACTCGATTGAATCTCTTCAAAAACCATGGTCTTGTATTTGATCTTTTTGATCAGTGTAGCAGCTCTGTGCAAGTCAGAAAGTAATCTTGCCATAGAATCATTCCACTTCACACCCACTCTCCTCAAGCTATACTCTCAGATCCTTGTCCATTCCCTTCCTGCTAACAGATACAAGGAATTGACTACTGAGCAAAACCTTACAAGCTGCCTCCATATATAGCACATATTTGCTCTACCTTTTTAGTTTGAATCTCTCACCTAACTCCATGTCTGCTGTAAATCTTCATTTCACACCAGGTGAGTGCAAGGGTCTTAAGTTGACCACTTGCAAATAAACACCAGTTCTATTAAGAACTGCCCATAGACAGAACTAATTGTGATTAGCAACACTTGCAAATCAGAGTACTCATCGTCAGAATAATCTTCTTGAGATTATAAAGAGATTGTTTATCACAGATCAATTCATTTTTGCAGTTATTCACATCTTTACCACTAGAAATCCAATTAATCTGTCTTGAAGATCAATTTTGAGATTTAATTTTTCAAAAATAATCTTCACAAACTATTAACTTCTGAATATTTCATATGACATTTTTATTTGTTTATGGGAATTTATGTTTGTTAAAGGCTGACTATTAACAAATTTGCTGATATTGCCATTAAAAAAAAACACATTTTCTGTTTCTACTGCAGAAGGTACTGCTGCATGCCAGGATTATTTGTCAGGAAATTAAATATTCCCCATCCATGACTTGTTTTATGGAAAGAACTGAAAGTAAACGGAGAATATAGTGCAGGAGTACCTTGAAAATAATGGACTGTAGACTAGTCGGTGAAAGGGTTGACAAAGGACTCGCCCTCATTCTCCTGCAATGCAACTAGTAAAATGCAGAATTAACATAGTTTAAGGGGAACTTCTGTGAAATTTAATAAAAGGTACTGAACAAATAAAACTCATTACTTCAAACTTAACCAGCAGGACAGTCCAGAGTCAAACGTGAATTACTGAAAAACCAAATTAAAACTGGTGTTGGGAAGAAGATAAAGTTGAAAAGTTGATAAATTTCTGGAGAGATGGCAGAAAGAGAAACATGACCATACAAACTGGAGACATGTAAAATTCAGTGATATCATCATTAAAGTGTTGGGCCACCAGAGGACTGCAGATGCTGCAGATTAGAGTCGAGAGTGTGGTGCTGGAAAAGCACAGCAGGTCAAGCAGCATTGAGGAGCAGGAGAATCAACCTCTCTGGCAAAAGCCCTTCATCAGGAGTGAGGCTGTGAGCCGAGGAGATGGTGTGTTGGGCTACCAGAGGAATCAGTTTTGGTCAAAATCTTTAATTTATCATATGTCCTCATAAATTGCACAAACCTGATGCTTGTGGATTAAGACACTAATTGAAGTCCTGAATAGAAAATTTCACATATATAACTTTGAATGTCCTCAATTAGATTACAGTTGGTAACTCATATCTTCCATCTGTGTGTTATTTTTAAATCTTCATGCATATCTGTCAAAAGTTCTGAGGCGCACTGGTGTTTAGATGGCTTTGTTGTTTAGCAATGTCACTCAAGGATAAATAACTTTCATAATTGTTGGCTTAGTTTGTATAAGTTCCAATTTCTTCAAATTGATGTAATGATCAAATGTAAAAAAAAGTTCATTACTTTTTATGCTTTTCAAAATATAGCTTTTTGAAACACATATTTGTTTGTATATTTAGCATGGTTCAGAGGTGAAAATTGGCATGCTTCTAATGTGTTTGATGTAATATCATCTCAAATGGTCTATTTCCAAAGGTATTGATCCTGATCCTCAGGTGAAGAAAGGTTCTTGAATAGTTCTGCTAATACTCATCATTTGATGTTGGCTGTGGCTCTGCAGGAGAACCATCATTTTTAATTCAAGATCTGAGGGTTCAAACTTCACTCTTGGGACATGAACATAAAATATAGGTCAGTGCTCGACTGCAGCAGTAATGTTGTGTTACTCTCTCAGAGGTGTTGCCTTTCAGATGAGATGTGAAGTGGAGGTCCTGTTTGCCCTCTTTGGAAGATAGAAGAGATCTCCAGGTACTATTTTGAATAAGAGCAGGGGGACAGTTCTCATTAGTATCCCATCCAATTTTTATCCCCCAACCAACATTATTAATAGAGATTATCTTGCCAATATATTGTTATCTGAGGACATTGTGTTATGCAAGTTAGCAGCTGTGTTTTCTGCAGTATAGCAGTGACTACATTTCAATGACAACCCATTGATCGTAGAACATGTAGGTATACTGTGAGGTTGTGAAATGTGCTACATAAATACATGTTTTCCTTTCATCTAAATTTATACTTGAGCAACATCCACTTCAACGTGACATTGGAAGGGTGTCATGGAGTTGCAAGCCAACTAAAGCCACCACTTTTTGGGGAGCTAGAGAAAAAGAAAAAATCTGCTAACTATAAATGTTTTTAAAATAATGAAAATTCTCAGCTATTCAATGTGCAACAAACATCAGCATTTTCACTAACATGTCAGTTTATCTCTCTGCAAATGGGTTTTATTTTATTTCGGTAGATGTGGTGCTGTCTGGAGATAACAATGATGTTAAGGAAGATATTCTATGTCGTACCCAGGGGCATTACTGAGCACATCTAGATTAAATATATGGCATAGAACAGATGGAATCCTGAGCTCAATCGCAGAACCTCAACATCAAAGAGCTATTCCTGTTTCTTTTCAACCATGGTTCACAAGTACTTCAATTTTCAACAAATATTGTTATCGTTTTTGAAAAACACTATTAAATGTATCCAGACCTTCTTTTGACAGATTGTGCACTACCTACTGCCATTTCAGGTAACAATTTTGTTTGTGGAAAAGCATTTGAAGCACCCATGAGATTTTATACACTTGACACGAGGTTGCTGAACTCAAGGCCTATGTTGGTCGGTAAAGCCTTCTGCCTTATGCAAGGGAAATCAAGTTGGCCCAAAGTCATTTCACTTAATGGCTCTTAACAGCTGTTAGAGAAAGGCTGCTTTCATCTCATCTGCCCGGTTGAATTTAAACCTTGGTTGCAGAGGAGAAAAATACACTCTTTCAATATACAGCACAACACACATAACCTAAGACTTAAAACACAACTGCTGATGTTTCCTTCTATCCAACAACTATAGAAACATGTACAATACAGCTCTTCCACACACAGCCCCTCCGTGATGGAATTCTGCTCGAAACATTCCCATTACGACAGAAAATCAAAGTGAAGAAAAGATGGTGTAAGTTGTATTACAAAGGCAGCTCCTGATCCTGCATATCAGTGCTGTGTTCAAAGCACCAGGAATGACTATGGCATCTTTCACAGAAAGCTTAGTGGCCTTAATCCCCTTTATTTTTGCACCGACATGAAAGCAAAATTAGCTTAAATCTTGATGCATGCCAAATTAATTTGCCAGGATGATTATGCTTTGACCATAACATCAACTTTAATGGGGATGATTGGAATGGTCCAGCGCACTACGTTTTTCTGTGAGTGAATCATTTTGTGTTCACCCAGGTTATGCTCTTTGTAACGATATGATATTTCCACGGGTGCTTGCAAGGGCTTGTGGCAACGTGTGGTACAACATTTCTGTGAGAACCACTATTGTTGTTTCTTTTTTTTTGCTAAGCACAGTTTTTACACTGCTTGAGTAATATGCTTCAAGCTGGTGTTGGCATTTGTGTTGTAATCAGAACTGATGAATTGCGATGGGGGATGATTCCTAAAATGCCCCGGTTTTAATGTGAACTATTTGTCAACTTCGAAGGAATGGCATCCTGTCAAGGATCAGTAAGATGATACTTTGTCATCATCCTCAGCCAAGGTCATTTACTGTGAGGCGAGGCAGACCCAAATGGCTTTCTCCTGGAGCCGACTGCGTTAGCAGCTAATTTGCTTGCCCCACTTTCTCTTCCCTCTCTCTCTCTCTCTCTAGTTTCTGCCTCTTGTAAAAATACAAAGCGCAATACTGTAGTAAAAATGGATCATTTGCAGAACTAGGTTGAAAACCTCACAGACCTAAGCTTTGTCTTCCAGTTTAGCTGCTCTCTGTCTGTGACACAAAAGAAGAAATAAGAAGTGTTAAAAATCTCAATTAAGTGGCATTTACACACATATTTGAAACCACAAATTGCCATGGGGATCGTTACATTCTTGATCTTTAAATTTTACATATTTCAGTAAATTCTGCTTCAGTAGAAATAGTCATCTATTGATTTATTTCACAGAATGTAATACATTTGTAACAACAGTCATTGTATCGTGTGCAGTCCCTTAGAAAGAAAAAGTAATATATACATAAAAAAAGCGACCCTCTTAGGTAAAAGTCTTTAATTCCTGCAAGCATTCATAGAATCTTTGTTGGTACTTAAATATCTGCTTTAATGTCCGCTTTCCAATTGAAACGTATCTCATCACTCAAACATCCTCTCATCATTGCCAAAAGATTACCTTGTCATAAATGCCAGTTGTGAGACCAGTAGAGTGGTGATAATTTTTTTTTAAATTGTCAGAATGTATAGATTGCTTTTTGAAATGTAAAATGAAAAGTAGGAGACCCCGATGCCAACATTTTGAAAATCCTAGTCTCTACGCAATTTATTTGAAATTAAAATACAACTTGCCCTTAGGATAGTGAAAATGCTCCCCCCATAAATTTAAACATGATGGAAGAGACTACAGTCCTTTTTCCCCCCATTTTAGAATAACAATTCTATCAATTTAGGGACAGGTATGTCAAATCTTTTCACTGTGCTGTGTGATAGACAACATAATGTTTTTCTCTAAAATCATTAAACATTGCATAATAAGAAAAAAAATGGAAAAAGCTAACTGTTAATTCCATGTGGAATGATCCATTTCACATCAAACAGCATAGCTGTCTTTTGATTTTCACATTTATTTCTTTAGGTTTCTATATTCATCCTGTCACCTCCCACAGATTTCCAGTGTTATCTGTGGAAACGTCAGGGAAACAACTTGCTCTTGACGTGCTAAAAAACACCCAGATTACTCCCCACCACTCCTATGGACAAGGAACGAACATCATAAACCGACCTTAAGCTAGCGTGAGAACAAAACATACAAATTCACATGTAGCCCTTTGTAGCTCTATGCTGCTTTTTCATAAGCTTTAACCTTTGTTTTCACTTCAACAATTCTAGAGTTCTATGGCGCTTGTTGTTTTCAGACAACAGACTTGTTCCTCCCAGGATGCAAAAGGTAGGTTGAAAAGGAGATTATCAGACTGGATTTTAAACTTAGAAAATTGCACGTTAATTAACGAAAGACAAAAGTTTCTGGGCACAACTGCCTTAAATCATTGCTTGCAATTGTATTGTTCTTTTAATGATTACCATAAAATTGGTAGAAAGTACAATGCAACAAAGGAACAAAAAATTTAGAAAGAAATATGACAGGTTACGTGAATGGATCAAAATGTGGCAGATGGAGTTTAACGTGGATAAATCTGAGGTTATCCATTTTGGTAGGAAGAATAAAAAAAAACAAAATGAAGAGAAACTTCAAAATACTTTGGTGCAGAGGGATCTGGGTGGACTTGCGCATGGGTTGCAGAAAGCTAGGATGCAGGTACTGCTAGTAATAAGAAAGGCAAGTGGAATTTTGGTATTTATTGCTGAAGAAATGAAAATTAAAAGTTAATTGTTGCAACTGTACAAAGTATTAGTGAGACTGCATTGGAGTACTGAGTTCAGCTTTGGTGCTCTTACTTGAGGCAGTACGGAGAAGGTTCACTACATTAATTGCAGAGATAAAAGGCTTGTCTCATGAGGAGAGATTGAGTGATTTAGACCTATACACGCTACAGTTTAGCAGATTGAGAGGAGATCTAATTGGAGGTATATAAGATGCTAAAGGGGATTTACAATGCAGACACTGCCACATAGCGGAAAGGGAAGAATGTGGTCTATCTAGAATGAGAGGAATTACTTCTTTCAAATTGTCGTCAATCTGTGAAATTCACTAGAGTACGGTAGATGCCATTACATTGAATAAATTTAAGGAGCAAGTTAAGAGATTTTTAATTAGTAAGGGTAAATCCTGTGCAAAGGTTGTAAGTTTGCTCGCTGAGTTAGCAGGTTTGTTTTCAGATGTTTCATCACCATGCTGGGTAACATCATCAGTGAGCCTCCGGTGAAGCACTGGTGTTCTGTCCCACTTTCTATTATGTGTCTCGGTCTCTTAAGATGGGTGATATCATTTCAAGTTACTTTTCTCAGAGCTTGGGTAAATGGGGTCCAGATTGATGTGTTAATTGATGCAGGTCAATAATCCAACAGTAAAAAAATCCATCAATAAATACATCAATCTGGACCCCATTTATCAAGCTCTGAGAAAATTAAC
Organism: Chiloscyllium plagiosum; assembly: GCF_004010195.1. NCBI lineage: Eukaryota > Metazoa > Chordata > Chondrichthyes > Orectolobiformes > Hemiscylliidae > Chiloscyllium > Chiloscyllium plagiosum. The sequence goes on along the minus strand of NC_057723.1, from coordinate 19,702,624 downwards.
TTGAAATGATATCACCCACCTTAAGAGATCAAAACATATAATGGAAGGTTGGACAGAACACCAGTGCTTCACCGGAGGCTCATTGATGATGTTTCTTAGTATGGTAACAAAACATCTGAAAACAAACCTGCCATCTCAGCGAGCAAACTTACAACCTGAACCTCAACCTGAGCTACACATCTTCACAAAGAACGGACCCTATACAAACATCTGTGACTCAGTTGGTAGCACTGTTGCTTCTAATCAAATGGTTTGGAGTTCAAAGCCCAATTCTTGTGTTCATTGTCAGACCTATCATTTTTCAGATGAAGCATTAAAATGGAAGCTCATCTTCCCTTTCAATTAGGCACATAATATCCCATGAGACTATTTTTTCAAAAGAAGCAGAGCTATTGCAAGGATCATCACCAGTTTTTATGCTTAACCAAAGGTCATCACATTACTGTGAGACCCTGCTGTCCATACACTGATTGCAACATTTCTTATATTGGGACAGTAGGGGTATTTCATTGACCACAAAGAGTTTTGGGGTGTTGTGAACATGGCTAGTTTAAATTTTGTTTTATTGTTCCAAATGAATATGACTCATTAAAGTCAGGGAAAGGAGAGAGAAAAACATAATTTCATAGTGTTGAATGAAAATCTGTGATAACAAAATAGAGACACTTGTGTAGAAAGGACTCCGTAAAATAAAGGGCTCATTTAGGGGTATGAACAAACTTTATGAAAAATATGCAAAAGGAAGGGACACAGCAAACGGAAGGAAGTTGAGATAGTTTGCATGTTGATGTCGACAAGCTGACAGAACAAAAAGAGTTCAATGCATCCTCCCCAAGAAGGAAACAACACTACAAAAATATTTCACCATCACTGGTTGATGAGTCAAATAGATTCATCAACGTATAACAAGTAAGGATCCTCTATTGTGTACAAGGATCATAAAACATAGAACATGGCAGCATAGTACAGGCCCTTCCGCCCTCGATGTTGCACCTACCTATGAAACCAATCTGAAGCCCATTAACCTACATTATCCCATTTTCATCCATGTTTATCCAATGACCATTTAAGTTGGCAAGTCTATTACTGTTGCAGGCAGTCGAGTTTAGAATGGTGCTGGAAAAGCACAGCAGGTTAGGCAGCATTCGAGGAGCAGGGAAATCGACATTTCGGACAAAAGCCCTTCATCAGGAATGAAGCTGGGAGCCTCAGGAGTGGAGAGATAAATGGGAGGGGGGTGGGGCTGGGGAGAAGGTAGGTAAGACGCAATAGGTGGATGGAGGTGGGGGTAGCGGTGATAGGTCGGAGAGGAGGGTGGAGCAGATAGGTGGGAAGGAAGATTGACAGATGGGACAGGCAATGAGGATGGTGCTGAGCTGGAAGGTTGGAACTGGGGTAAATGAGGAAACTGCTGAAGTCCACATTGATGCCATGGGGTTGGAGAGTCCTGAGGCGGAAGATGAGGTGTTCTTCCTCCAGGCATTGGGTGGTGAGGGAGTGGAGGTGGAGGAGGCCCAGGACCTGCATCACATTGATGCCATGGTGTTGGAGTCAGGGCAGGGCATTCCATGCCCCTACTACTCTCTGAAACACTTGGAAATTTGACAGATGTTTTAGCTCATCTAGGAGATATGTTGAGGACATTACTGTGTTGCAATTGAGTACGACAGACAGCTAAAATTGGGCACATTTGCATATAAGTGGATGTTGACAACATGTACATGAAAAATGTTGCCAAGAGACAAGGATGAGCAGGCACTGGTCAGGGATGAAACCCTGGGGTTCATTAGCTTTGATTATATGGGTACAGGAGAAGAATAACAATAGATTACCTCTCTGGGACAGACTAATGATGTGATACATGATATAACATTATATATCTCTGGTTGGCTCAAGTGACTGAGGTGAGAAAGAAAATGATTTTTTGTGATAATAATCTGGATAGAACATTCACACACTGGTTTCTTTGTAGAATGGTTTCAATGTCAGCATTGAAGGAGTTTTTTTTTTCTCATATGTATAGCCATATATTATGTACAGCTGTATAAATGGGGTTAGTGTTTTGCCTAATGGTTAATGTCAAAAGATTTGTTGATATTTTTTGACATACATTCAATTCTTCAATTTCATGACATCTGATTTTCCTCTTTTGCAAATAATAAAGTAACTCTTTCGCTAGCTTCCTCTTTACATTATGCAACGTGAAGAATTCTTTGTCAAATGCCAAAGAAAAAAAGTTAACAAAATAACCACCTGCAAAATTGTCATTACATAATGCTGAGTTCCCTCAGTATTGTTCTTTCTTAAATGGCACTTTAAAATCAATTAGTCAAAGAAAATATTGATTTTGGACAGTGAAGTACAACAAAGCATCAACATAAAGACATTGACCACAGTTAGAATGTAATCTCCATCATTTGCTCTGCTACATTTGTGGTGTCAGAAAAGGAAAATTTGAGGGTGATCATTGGGCCATTCTCTTGGCTCCTCCTAGTGGACAGTTGAAGAAAATCACTAATAGACTCCAATCAGCAGGTTATCTCCAATTTAATCAGCTACAGAATTTGCTTATTCTGAGACAGAAAGGAGGATTGGATAAAGAGTGGAAAGGACACAGGACCAAGACAATGTTATTATCTGAAAAAAAGCTTAAATTTAAGTTCCAACTCACAGTCAAAGAATTACACAAATTGCTGGAAACAAGTGATTTTATACATAAAGGAAAATGGATGGAGACTTTTTTACTGCAGGTTGAAGGAAACTTGGGGTTTTTGAGGAAAGATAGTATGCCAGTGATGAAAAATTCATTGGCCAAGAAAACTGGTAAAAAATGTTGAGCTAAGATATGACTTTTACTTCTGAAAAAGGAGATAATGTAAAATTAAATGCAGAGAGACTGCCTATTTATTATCAAAGTAAGTTGAGTTTGCTGACAGTACTCCCTGGCAATTAATGTTCTTCACATAAATTTGCCATGAAATGTAACAAGCACATTGCCATGCAAGCTCTGCACTGTTTCTCAATGAATAGGTGCAACAAGAAGAGTAATTACCTTTTTAGTCTTGCCGATGGGCAAATAATGTTATGGCTTGCTTATCAGAAACTTAAAGGGCAGTATTACCATATTAGGTAGTTATGGATGATAAGTGAAACAGGTCTGAAAATTCCATGTGCATTTTAATTTGGCGCAGCTTTATGTTCACATTGAAAAAAACTTTATCTGTGAGGTTGCTAAATTTTATTCATTTTTCTGAATTGTTTTCATGTTTTAATATGGGTTTCAATAATAGTGTCTTGGTTTAGTAATATAGCTTTCGACATCAATGTGGCATTGTGCTGTTAGGTCCACCTAGCTTCATCAATAAAATTGCCTGACTCTGCAATGGTGACATTATTCTTTGAGGAGATCAACACTCAGGAGGGTCAAATCAGGAGAAAGTGATTGAAGGATTGGCTCTAGGGCCCATCCTTAAATTCCTCTCCTTCTAACAGATGGCAAATCTTTGCTATTAGGTAAAAATTTCAGAAACAAAATGTCTCTTTAACCCAGTTATTACAACTGAATGATCAGGAAGACAAAATGAAGAGAAAACTGTGCTAGATTACCAAGCTAGGCAATGCATCGTTGAACAAGAAGTGATCTTGCTAAGTGGGATTGCTCACTAGTGAGACAGACTCCATAATCTTTGGCAATCAATTTACTTGTAGTTACTATGAGAACATTCTGCTGATTCACATTAAACAGCACAGTAAACATTTCTTAAATTAACATATTCTCAGTGTTGATTACATTCAGCATGTGGCACAGTGGCTCACAGTGCCAGGGACCAGAGTTCGATTCCTGCCTTGGGTGACTGTCTGTGTGGAGTTTGCACATTCTCCCTGTGTCTGCGTGGGTTCCATCTTAGTACTCTGGCTTCTTCCCACAATCCAAAAGATGTGCAGGCCAGGTGAATTGTCTGTGTTGAATTGCTCATAGTATTAGGTGCATTAGTCAGGAGTAAATATAGGGTAGGGGGTTGGGTTAGTCTTCGGAGGGTTGTTGTGGACTTGTTGGGCCAGAGGGCCTGTTTCCATACTGGAGGGAGTCTAATCTCAGGATAAAATGCAAAGCTGCTCATCAATATTTCCATTTAACTATCAGCCTGAGAAATGGTGTTATGCACTATGTATAGGTTGTCTTGAAGTCATGCTATATAAAAAAAACTGACTTTTAGAACTTAGTGTTAGAAACCTTTTTTTTAATAACTAAAGTTATGTTCCAGTGACTTGGGATCACAGTTAAACACGGCTGCATATTTGCATCACTGTACCTTCTACGTTCCAACCCCATTGAAATAGAGACAAACAACTCATCTGCAAAGCCATACCAAGACTGAATGGGGTCTAGCTCCCATAACACTAACAAAGCATCAGGGCAACCACTTGACTACCCAAAAGAAGCAAAGTGATGGAGAAACTCAGCAGGTCTGGTAGCATCTGTGGAGAGAGAAACAGGGCAAACATTCTGGACCAAAGAAGGGTAATTTTGTAAATATGCAAATATTAACTGTTTCTCTCAGTCCAGATGCTGCCAGACATGCAGGGTTCCTCCAACACTTAACTTTATTAGTAAATGTGGTTATTCAGCTAGATTTATAAAATGATTCTCCATATTAATTTATACAATAGAACTTTGGCCAGAAAAGGAATTTGCCCCAGACAGAGTTTGATGTAAACCACACAACTGCAATCCACTAACCATGACCATGTGTGGATCACTGGTCATTTGGAAAGGTCTGGTTATGTAACAGGCTGGTTAACCCATTGTGCATTTAAGCCAGGACAATTACATGAGAATGAGAAGAGTAAAAACATTGTGTGGGCTTCTCCTTCTTTCCAGCCAACTTGCAAGTCTGGAATGCCACCTGCTGATTTTGACTACTAATGTGTTGAAAATGAAAAAACAGAAGTCAATTCAGCAGCTCCAGTCTCCAGAAGGATACAAAGTCTCGCCACGTCTTTAAACCATCTACAGTATATATCAACATTAGAAAGACCATTACATTTTGTCAGAAAGCAACCAAGCCACAACCTTCAACTGCCATGTACATCTTTTAATTTTGCTATTGCTTAGCCTGTCCTCTAATATATTTGTGAGAATGAACTTGCACTGTAATAAAGTTGGAGATTTTAAAGATTTTATTTAAACTGGATTTAATACAATGAGCTTTTTTTTTCATTATAAGACTCAAGAAAATCTGTCTGATCATGTTTTTATTACATGATTACAGTGTATAAACATGAATTGGTGAGTATACCCTCCTCAAAAAAATCTATTGTTGTCAAAGAAGGATTGAGAAAAGAGGGAAGCCATTAAATCACTCTAGCACCATTTGGATAATCAAATATCTGTCAAATGTTTATTCTAAATTACCCTGGAAAACATATGGCCGATAAATAATCAAACCTCAATTAGGTTAAGAATGCACAGGAATTTTACAGCTCAGCCTTATTAAATTTCTCCCCTCAATGGTAAATGAGCACCATACTGATTGGGACTTTACTGCTTTCACCTCTTGGATCAGGGTCAATTCAAAATTCCAAAGCTAAATTTAGGTTGCACTCAGTCATCCTATTTCCAGTGGATTCATGGCATAACTTCTATAGCTCAGCACTCAAAGTCTGTAGAGACTGACATTGTGGCAATTGCAATGTTGACTAGGACAGGTAGTCCCAGTATGAATGGGATTCATATATGTACTGATGCATTGTAAAGTAAGTTTTCATCTAACCAATTCGGTGCCTCATCTTGGTGCAGAAATTTATAATTATGTCGCACTGATCATTAAGATAAAAGTAGACTTTGCAAGTAATTGTGTACTTTGACAAAAGGAATGATTTAACTGATGTAAACAGTTAAAAGATTATATCATTAGCGAGAACTGAATTAAATAAAGGCAAATTAAAAGTTTTTTTAAATTGCATTTAAGTTCCACCAGCTGCTATAGTGGGATTTGAACCCTTATCCACAGAGCATTAAGCTGGGCCTCTCGATTACTGGTGACATTACCACACTGCTATCAGCTCCCCAAATTATTCTAATCTATAGCACAGGGACTGCAGCAGTTCAAGAAGGCAGCTCACCATCATTTTCTCAAGGACAGCAAGCAATGTGTCAATAAATGCTGGCAATATCAACATCTCATGAGAACTTAAAAAAAATTAAAATGTTTCTGATTACAAAACACCGCTTACTGAGTGTTATTTTGCTTGGGTGGAGTTGATAATATAGATGTATTACATTTTCACAGCAACTCGATGTAAGAAACATATTTTCCAAAATTGTTGGAAGAATATTGAAAATATTTAATAATTCATTAGTTGTATAATACAATTTCCTCCGAATCAGTTAAAATTCTACCATACCAGTTTTCATTAATGCAATTATTACTATACTATATCATCTGTACATGTTTTTAGACCTGCTTTCTGGATGACAATATGGATAATCTTCGACTGACATGGAAATCCATCACTACACCATTGGGAGTCACACTTTCAGCTGCCTCAGCCCTAGGCTTTGGAATTACCTCCTTGAAGCACTTTATGTTTTTCTTGTGTCCTTTACCATGCTCCCTATACCCACTTTTTTTAGCCAGGTATTTTGTCATCTGCTTAAATACTGCCTCACACAGATTGGTGCCGACTTTTGTTTGAAAACATTTGAGACACTGCCTTTAGGTGGTGTGCTGTGCCAAAGCTGCTACCCAAATGTATGTTGAGTGAACGTGGTTCTGCACTGTACTGGAGCTGCTAGTGCTGGATGCCCATTTCACCACGCTAACAATAGAACAGCAGCAACTTTGAAAGGGTCAGTAATGGCAATCATTTCTGATTGTGGATTATCCCCAATAGAATATCCATAGAATAGCAATTGGAAAGCCACAATGCTGAACCACCAATGCTAAACTGAAGATTTATTTACACCTAACTGTTTAAAGTTAAAATAACTGTGTTCATATTGTGAAATAATTTTTCACTGTATACTTGTCATGTTGATCTTGGAAATTGAAGGCCTAGCCCTATTGATATGTGTTTCCTCAAGCAGCCAGTCATATTGCATTTTAAGAGGTTTATGCAAACTGCAATGTCAAATGCCATGTGTTGCATTTCCATTGCAACCTGAGCTTGCTTACTTTCCTTGTGCAAACTAGACGTAGCTTCTCAATTTTCTCTGCCATTGCCTTCCCTTCCTCCAGTCACTCTTACTTTCCTTCTATTCTGTTATTTCTATTTCCTGTAAGTCACTTCCTCATCATTGCACCCTTTCTTTATTTTGCACCATTTATTGCAGAAAATTCAAGGAATCACTGGTGAACTCCCCCCCCCCCCCCCCCCCAGTTCATTTCTTCCTCCTCCATCACAGCCTTATTACCTCTTGGCTGAGAAGTAGCATGCAGTGTGATGAAATTAATGACATCTTCAAGAACAATGGTAAAGTAATTTTCTTCCTCTCTCTAGTTCCTTGCCTAACTCTGCTTTTGCTGAAGTAGAGTTTTCTAGGCATCAGCATATTCCAGTACTTCACAGAAGAGGCTATTAGGCAAGTCCTGGGTAAGACTTTCCTTTGGTACAACAAATAGGAATAGAAACGAGAAAATACCAATCATCTAAGCTAGCTTGCTGTTTCAAGGTAGCACTTTATCATGGGGTAACACTTTAATGCAGCATATTATTGGGTGCATTCACCCAAAGAGCTTCTGGAAATACTTCTATAGGTTAGATCTTCAGGGCTACTGGGTTACGATGACACAATAAATCAAATTCTACTTTAAATACATGGGATTCAGAAATTTTTCTACGGGGTTACATTCTGTATTTCCTTTCTTTTCCCTGGGAATACAAAATCAGTACTTTCTACAATTTTAATTTCATATAATTTGTGTACACTTCGTCCAGATTGGGTGAAAGACTATGTTGAATTTACTGTGAACTAGTTTTCTTCCGAATAATGCATGCAGCTCAACAATGGAGAATGCCCAATGTGTCACCAGAAATGTAACTGTGAATTATCAGATGTTAAAATTCACACATTGATGTAAACACATCTGAAGTTATCAGCATTTTCAGCATGACCAAGCAAAATTTTGTGAAAGGACTACTAACATAAAGGTGATCATGATTGTTCTAAATTCCATGATTATTCTAAAGTACAGTTAATAGATGCAATGTGGGAAACTGTGGGGTTATGCACTTTGGTAAGAACTAAAGAGGCATAAACAATTTTCCATATGGGGATAGGCTTCAGAAATCTACAGCACAAAGGGATTTGTCGATCCGAGTTCAGAATTCTCTTAAGGGTAACATGCAAGTTCAGTTGGCAGTTCAGAAGGTGTACGTAATGTTAACATTAATTTCAACAGGGCTAGAAAACAAAATCAACTGAGGCCGTATAAGGCTCTGGTCAGACTGCACTTGGAATGCTGTGAGCAGGCTGGGCCCAATATCTAAGGAAGGATGTGCTGGCAATGGAGGGGGTCCAGATGAGGCTCACAAGAATGATCCCAGGTATGAAGGGCTTGTCGTATGAGGAGCCGTTGAGGATACTGGTTCTGTACTCAGTACTGTTTAGATGAATGAGGGGGACAAAATTGAAACTGAGGCCTGGAGAGAGTGAGTGTGGAGAAGATATTTCCACTAATAGGAGAGACTAGATCCCAAGGCACAGCCTCAGAGTGAGGGGATGACTGTTTAGAATTGAAATGAGAAGACATTTCTTCAGCAGAGGGTGGTGAATCTGTGGAACTCATTGCCACAGAGGGTTGTGGAAGCTGTCAGTGAGTGTATTTAAGACAGAAATAGATAGGTTCCTGATTGGTAAGGGGATCAAGGGCTACAGGAAGAAGGCAGGAGAATGCGCTCGAGAAACATACTGGTCATGATCGAATGGCAGAGCAGACCTGATGGACCGAATAGGCTTATTCTGCCCCTAAATCTTATGGTCTTTTGGTCTTATTGTAAGTCTGTGGAATTCTCTACCAGAAAAAGTGGTTGAAACCAAAATATTGAATGCTTTTGAAGTGTCAAGCACAGTTCTTAGTGCTAAAGAGGTCAAAGGGTATGGGGGGAAGTGGGAACAGGATTTGGATGAATGGCTATGATCATACTGAATCAGACTTGAAGGACCAAATGGCCTACTGCATCTGGATAACTACATGATGTTTGCACATTGTGTGTACTTCATTCTCACAAATCAACGTACTGTAACCATAGTCCCCAAATTCTTTACGTAGATTAAAAGGTTAAAGTTATATTATGGTGAGCTGTGGTAAACAGACCCTGTGCATTGTGTTAATGCATGTGGAAAGCATAACGACTTCATGCACCAACTGTTCACAAGTAAAACTTTATGCATTGACAATATTAACATCTTAAATACATCAAGTTGAGTTTGGCAGATAAAATACCAATTTCATACCAATTCAAAGTGGTTTTGGATGCAAAAGTTGTCGTATAACTCAACAGTGAAGTTAGCAGTACTAGCAAGAGGCAATATGTCAGAAGGTTGTCTGACTACCAACTGAATTTCAGTCCAGTGTATATCCACAATGTTGGACTATAAACACAATGTTCTATGATTTTTTACTTTGTCCATAATTCAAAGCATCAAAGAAATCTTTTGCATGTTTGGAAGATTTATAACATTATGTTTTTCAATGGTTTACTGTTTTAAGATGCTTTCATTTACACTCCAACACTAAACATGAACACACATGCGTAAATCTACATTTTAGCTCAAATACAAATACTGCATATGCTGGAGCTATGCAATAGCAACATAAAAATCTCAGCAAATCAGGAAGCATCTGAGGAGAGGATATGGAGTTGATGTTACAGATTGATGACCTTTTTATTAGAGCCTTGTTGACATGAAAAGTTAATTCTGTTTCTCTCCACAAATACTGCCTGACCTTCAAAGTTTTAACAGGTTTGTTTTGCACTTATTCCCATATTTTGGCTAACTATTTGGAAGCACAGTCCAGAGCTGCACATTGTGCATCAGATTCCTGGATAGTAAGATCGGTACTGGTACATACCCACAGCCATAGATTTGCAATGCAGGGATGGATATGTTAATTAAATGGTGAATGTAGAGCCAACAAAACAATTGGATAAGCAAAAACAAAGCACAAGAGAATGAAGGTAAAAGGGAGAAAAAAAAGCCTGACAAATGTAGAGACAGTTCAGAAATATGCTGCCATGCAATTTTGAAAATTAGCATTTAAGTATCTAATATTTTTAAAACACATAATTGAACTCAATTTGGTCAAAATCTTGGAATTCCCTCCTGAATGGCATTGTAGATCTATCTACAGAACATGGGCGGCAGCAGTTCAAAAAGGCAGCTCATCACCACCTTTTCAAGGGCAACTACGATTAGGCAATAAATGCGAGCCAAGCAGCAACACTCACATCCAATAAGTGAATTTTGAATTAAAATAGAAGGCTAATTTGATATGACTGCTTTCAGCATTTGAGTACTATATGTCTAATTTATTGACAAATAGAGTCACAAAATTGGAAAGGTGATACTGAAAACACCACTCAAAGTATATGAAGAATGTACATCCATCAATGACACCCTTAATACCATCTGGCAACACTATAGGTTTTGCTGAAGGCAGAGGTAGAATTCAATGGATGTTAAAATGAATTTCACGGCTGATGCAGGCAACATCAAATGGCTAAGTTCCTCAGTTCTGAGGACAGGTCACTCAAACTGAAACATTACTCTGATTTCTCTCTACAGATGCTACCAGATCTCCTGAGCTTTTCCAGTGATTTCTGTTTTTGTATCAAATGGCTAAGAGTGAAAAGTAAACTTTTCTATGAATGAGAATAATAAATGAAAATCTACATTGCGTCAAGTCGCCTTCACTCAATTATTGTTTTGAAGGGAATGGTTAGAAGAACCTCTTGTGTTTGCAGCTGCAACTATTTATTTGTGGAACCTATAACCACATTCCAAATAAGCAATAATTTGTAACATTTCCTGATTTGTCTGCCACTTCCTTCATTAAAACCACAACTTAATTTCTGCACTGCCAAAAGATGAATGTATAAATGAATCTTTAGGTAAATGTTGGTTATCCAAGCATTCCACCTTGGATAAATGCACATTTCCATTCGGAATTTGTTGAGAGCTAAATGGAGATTTTGATCGACAATGTATCTATCTTCAGAAGTGTCATATACATTTAAATGATGTATTACTATCACTATTATAATTAGAATATGGTGTTATTCATTAGATTAATTTATTTTGAAGCTGTCTGTTTACCTTAACATGTAAAAAACTAATTTCAATGTCATTATAAGGAGATAAAAACTTGTGAATATCTTAAGGTGTTTTCAGAACATTTCTGTTTAGACAGCACTGCCTAAAATGAACAAGTTAAAATACTGTATTTTTAGGATCAATATAAAAGATTTTCCTTGCTCTCAATACTAATGCTCCTGTATCCCCTTATCAGGATAAAACACACCATCAGTTTTGACAATCACCTAAAACACTGTGATCACAGTAATTTCAGTTAAGTGAGTCTTTATCAAAGAAAAGCACAAGATTTTCCCATATCACCTCTGTAAATTGAATTACTTACACTTTTGTGCACAGGAGACAGAGCTTGCTCAGAATTGTCATAAGCAAAACATTTAGAAAAAGTTCTTTTTTAAGTTTCAGAACGATAGGGAATGTTATAAGTTAGATTCACAGAAAACCCTGTTCACTCAATTCTACCTTAAAATATTTGATATTTTACATAATAACCCCTATTGATTGATAATATTGGGTGCAAACTGCACTTATCTTTATAAGTTTTAAGAAGCTTTAACATCCAGTGGTTTCAAAGTCAAATGCAGAAATACAAAACTTCCTCCAAATTATTCCCACTTGCTCATTAGATTCCTTCTCCCAAAATTGAATATAAATGAATAATTTAACTGTAACAAGTTTGGTGAAACAGGGACTTGCAGCATGACATGAGAAGCATTTAACAGACTCCTACCAGAGAAAGCAGTGAATCCAGTGGGACACCGTTCTCTAATCCAATTAAACTAATTGAAGAATTTAAAAGAAATAGGTTGTTATTTGGGAATTATACAATTTTTAACCGTTCACACGTACTGCTTCCTTATGAAAGCCGGAGAATTTAGCCTAAAATGTTTGCTTAAACATCTGTGTGGTCTGAGGCTTTTTATTGGTAAGGACCGTGCAAGAGGTAGAACCGTTTATCAGCAGCAGTTGACAACTGTTTTCTTCCTCGACAACTTGGCACGCAATTCGGAAAAGCAAATCCTGCAGAACAGAAACTGGATACTGACTACTACCTCCCCTTCTCTCGTTGGGAAAAGAAAGCAAGGACATCAACAGGGCGAACAACAAAATGTGAATAGTGCTTTGCAGTTTCCAGAGAATCCGCCGTACAAACGCACCGACTGCCTAACATCAGCAAACAGGCTCTTATAAGGAATATCACCTTCTAGAGAAGGACAACCATTGACTCTTAATGGCAAAATCCTACTTCATAAATAATTTAAAAAAAACACTGCTGAAATTAGCATTGAAAAGACATGTTAAAGGTGGAAGAGTTAAATGACGCTTGTCTAATTGTGTTGGTAAACTGCAGTGAGTCAGTAAAGCACCCCTCGATAGTCCGGAACTGGAATCCGGAGAAACATTCAGTTTTTTAAAAAAAATCAGCAGAATTCAAATGGCAACAACAAAAAAAAAGCTCGAGTTTCTTATTTAACTTTTTGAAGGAAGCGGAGGCAACCTGCCTGTCTTTTGTAAACCCCCTCTCGAATACACTACGTGGGTATAATGATGAGAGCGTAGTTTCCAGGATTAAAATCTTGCTCTCTCTCTCCGAGAATATTCTGAGGCTACAGTTCGCCGCGCAGCCCGAGCCAGTGAGCAGCGCTGATGGATGGACTGAAAGCTGCGAGAGCTCCGCACCTACCTGTCTCCGCCGGGAACTTCTTGGGCTTGGCCGCGTTGGCAAGCAGCATGTCGGGGGCTTGGCGCTGGACTGCCCCCTGGACTCGCCTCGCCCTCCGACCGCAAGGAGACGGAGTCGCTGATGGAGCGGCAGAGCGGCCGCACACCGCCAGCTCGCTCGCCAGTTCCTCCCCGATGCTGGTGACAGCGGCTGAGAGACAGAGATACAAAGTCCCGGCTTTGACCTCGCTGACTCCTCGAGACTCGAGATAGACAGAGACAGAGAGAGAGAGAGAGAGGCGCAGGGCGGAGAGATCCTAGAGAGAGAGAGAGAGTGTGTATGGAAGAGGGAGGGATGAAAGAAGAGGAGGGGAAGCGAATGAAAGGAGAGAGAGAGAAGGAATGAAATGAAAGAGAAAGCAGGAAGATGGGAGGAATGAAATGGATGGGGTAGAGAGCGCGATGAAATGCAATGAGATAAACAAACAAGCGATAGGAATGGGGAGCGAGGCGGTGAGGGGAAGGCTGAGAGAGTGAATAGGAAGGTGCAGAGAGCTGGGGGAGGAGGATGAGGAGGAAGTGCGGGGGTGGGGGTGGGGGGTGAGCTGGGTTGTGAGCAGGACAGTTCCCAGTCTATGATCCCCCCGTGGAAGAAGGCAGCGCGATGCTAGAGTTGAAGCGAACCTGGGGCATGACCAGAGCCGGCTCTTTGGGAGACTGCAACTCACTCCAGCCGCCCGGAGAAAACAAGCAGGAAAATAAACGGGAGGGGGCTGGGGTGGGGGGAATACAGAAACCTCCAAAATGTCAGAGCTTCAAAACGAGAGAGAGAGAAAAAAATAGTGGAGAAAACCAAACGGCAGAGCAGCTTAGCCCTGCCTCGGTTTGTCTTTTATCTGACGGAACAGGAGGGAGGGAGGGTCTGGGATCAGGAATAAGTATCAACACTGCGGGAAGAAAAAAATAAATAAGTCCGAGGGTTTGGAGAACTTGAGAAATAGATTAAATAACAGCGCAGGAGTGCGGCTGGATCTAAGCTCTCCTCTGTCAGCAAGCTCAAGCCGCTGATGTCTACACTGGTGACTCCATGACAACTGATGGCTGTGAGCCAGACAGGTGTAAATAGCAGATGTCCTCTCTCTCTCTCCCCACGCCCCCCATCAGCAGCAAGCTTCCCTCTCTCCCTCTGTTACCATCGTCCCTGGTCACTTGCCGGCAGTTTGTATCCCCGTCTCTCTCTCTCTCACACACACAGCAGTTTAGACAGGGCAAGGTAGAGCAACGTTTGATCTGCCTATCACCCACCCTGCTACCAATGCATTTAACACCCTCAACTCTGGCTCTCACCACCTCCACAATAGATCTGTCTAAACCGGCGTGTTATTGTGATACAAACTCAACACAATTTTACATCGACCACAGAGGGGGAATAGGTATGTGTGTGTTTACGCGCCTTCCTGACAACAATGCTCTTGTGACAGGGCGAGGAAACCAGTCAATCTCTCCTTTTCTCTCTCTCTCACGCACACAGACACTCGTACAGCCACCAGAGCTCAAAGGCTCAACTGCTCCCAGGAGCGATTAATCTTCTATTCCTAATTAGATATTTGCTAATTAGTATCTGACGTGTGAAGGAGAAACATTTTTTTGGTGATGAAAGATGCCGGGAGCTAAGGCTTCAGTACTGTCTTGTATCTTTGTGGAATATCGAGGCTAGGTCTGGATCCACTCCACTGTTAACAGGAGAGCTTTTCACTGTACTTACAATATTTCCATCCCCTTTCCCAAAGGTCCCTTTCTATACAGTTAACGGTCTGAGTTGAAATTCCCAGGTATATGTCAGTCAGTAAACTCAAACCCTTAAATGCCTCAGAAGAGTCGCTCCTCTCAAACCCTTTGACCTAAAGAACAAACGATTGTATTCCATAAACAAACAAAATGTTTTCCCAACATCTGCAAGATATGAGAATATTCCCTGTTGTGATAGATTGGAGGAATACAGGATTAATGCAGTCTTATCCATGGTTTTCCATCTTCTCTCAACCCATAACTTCAAGAATTCTTGACATTACAAACAATATGGCGCAACAAAAATATAGGAGCACACAACATCACAGTACCTGATAATGTCCTCTGGGGCAAACTGGATTATATCTTAAAACCATTGGAATAATATTTACTATATTCGCCCTTCCATAGACTATCTGCATTACTGGGTGGCAGAATGGGCTGGAAATCTAGTTCTAGATCTAGATGTTAGCCATTAGTATCTGCACAAAAATATTTATCAGCTGCCTGATTCTTGTTTGAGTAGGCTACACTTCACTGCAAGTTGAGCTGGTAAACGCTTCATCTCGATGTGATGAAGCGTTTAGAAGATGCCTTACAATGTGGCATCTCAGAAATCGGTCACTAACCATGTGGGAGAATCATGGACAAACCAAAGATCTGAAATAGACAACTTTAGCTCCCACTTACCCAACAACTGCAAAATCAGCATTGGGAACTGACAGCTTTAAACAGACACGCATGCTTGGACCACACAGTGCACTTTTTCATGCCAGAAAAGATTAGTTTCTATTCAGTTGTTATATAGAGAGTTGAAGTAAAATCTATCAGCAATTAAACTTACATTACATTCTCTTTTCTCCATTCTGATACTTGCCTACCAATAATAGATTGTATTTTAAAGCAGCATTTGTTCTAAACTCCAATCCCCTTTAACTCAAGAAGAAGGAGCTAATCCAACCATTTCTGTGAAAATATCATTGTTCATTACATATGCATGTTTTGGCCAGGGAAATTGACTTAGTCCCTGCTGACAGAAACATAAAAGCTTGGAGGTCAGCAGTACATACCGCACATTGCAGAGGTTGTTCCTTGTTCCAAGACATTAAGCATTCTTCAAAACAGATGTGCCTAAATCCCAATTCATCTTTTTATGAATGTTTACCTACCTGCATCTAATTGCAATCAAAATAGCTGTTGGATATACACATTTTCATGAATAATAGGACTAATTTGGAAGTGATTACAAACATTGATACAAGCAATGGGTTCAAATGATCCATAAACCATTAGAGGTGAATCCTCAGCAATTCATATTTCTCAGTGGCACTTCCTCAAAATAAAACTGTAAGCTTAAAATAATTAATTGGATTTGACAGAAGGATGATAATCTTACAGCAATTATATTGCAGTTACACTGGCCATCTTCAGGTATCACCTAGAGGCCATTGGTATCTGCCAAAACATTCACTGCAGCCCAACAAAACAGGGTAATCTTATCAACGTCATAGTAGAAAATAATAAGAGACACCCTGGAGTACTTTCAAAGTTGTCATTTCATTTGTGGGCTCAGCTGACAAATAACTGCATTTTCTCTCACAGGTTGAAGTGTTACTTGAATCTCCAAGCAAAAGCACGTCCTTTCCATCAGTCCTTGATTTTCATTATTCACCATTTTTTTTGTATATAGAATGTGCCACATAAATCACACCAAGTTATCAGCAAACTTGTATCAATTACATTGTAATAATTAGTCCTTCACTGAGTGAGAGCCATTTATATAGAAAAAAACACTTGGCCAATGAAGTCCATTATGATACCTGTTGTCAAAATATGCCTTCACAATCACACAGCATAATGGGGAAATGGGAATAATTCTCAATGTGCAATAAAGATCAAATGGTATTGATAAAATTATGACAACAAAGTGGTCACAGTCACTTAAGCTTTGCTGTTGGTGTTTACAATCTGATATTAACCTCTCAATAAATTTCATGCTTTAAGATTACTAACTGGTTTTGTTGTTCATCTACATGATATATACTGCATTTAAAAAAAAAACAACAGTAGGTAATCCCTTTATAAATCAGACCTTGTATCACAATCAATCAGCATTCTGTGAATCTCTTTAATGCCCTGAGTGCAAGGAAGGCTCTGACTAAAATTACCAGCTCAACTTGCAGCGAAGTGTAGCCTACTTAAACAAGAAACGTGGATTTGAAACAAGTAATACAGACAATGGCAACTCAGGCACCAACCAATAGCAGTGTCCATTTAACTTGAATTGTTAATTACTTTTTCATTAGAATGATGTTATTTTCAATATCTAATATTCTCAGACTGATAACTAACAGAAACATTGGAACTGTACATTGCAAAGATGTGGTATTCGTACACTTACCACTTTAAAGAAATTTCCTAGACTAGTATTCTAACAGGGAGATTTATATTATATTGCCTGTTACAAACAATAGTGCAGAAAACAAACTTGAATGAATGAACATTCATATGGTAATAATCAGAGTGTAATTTCTAGGCTAGTGCACTTTAATAGTTAACAATTTATTATGAACTGCAGAAAATATTCGTCTGCAAAATTTGTAACAGCATATATGCAAGATGCAACAAAACTGTACAATGTCACAGTTGGGTGCTGTAATGATGCAGAACGCTGGCAGTTTGAGTTTCTGTGGGAAGGAATATTATGATTTGGCACACTAACATTTCCCGTACACAGAGTTCTTGAAGACGTTTTACACGTGCGCTCATAGAAGAACATGCGGAAGTCACTGATCATGTCTTAGCTAACTCCTTGGCACTAAAGATAAAGGTTCTGGTCAATGATTTTATTTTTGCCACTGGGGCAAATATTAGTTGTAACAAACGTTTTGAAGTCCGACATGTCATGGAGTTAGATGGAGTGAAAATGGTGAGGTGAGTGGATAGGAAGAAGACTTTTTACAAGAAAGCGTGGAATGGCAACAGTTGAGACACAGACCATTATTTTTGAGGGAACAGTAGGTTCAAACATGCAAAATACAGTAAAGAAAATTCTGGATTAGTGGTGTTGGAATAAAGCTTTATTCCTGATTAAGGGCTTTTGCCCGAAACGTCGATTTCGAAGCTCCTTGGATGCTGCCTGAACTGCTGTGCTCTTCCAGCACCACTAATCCAGAATCTGGTTTCCAGCATCTGCAGTCATTGTTTTTACCTCTACAGTAAAGAAAATACAGGGCTGGGAAGAAAGAGTAGTGACATTAGTTTTGAACTGCTTCTTCAAAACTGGACATAATTAGACGAAATGGCTTCCCTCTGTGCTGTAATTATAAGTGGCTGAAGTATGAGCATACTCTCAGCAAAAGGCATTTGATGCAGCGCGTGATGTCTCTCCCTCTGAGCCACAAGGTGCGGGTTCAAGTTCCACCTGCCGCGGAGGAGTGTCATTACAGGACTGAAGCAAGTCGATTATGAAATACATCTCTCGCCACACTCACTCCGGTTTCACTTCATGCACTCGCTATCCTGGGGATCTGCGGAGATTGCCAATTTTATTCCGTGGGGCTCCAGACTCGAGGAATACTTTCATGCTTAAACTAATTTCGCAAAGATCGCTCATCAGTTGTGGGAGGCAAAGCGCCTGGGTTGGATCCGCCTTGATTTCACAGGCAAATGAATATAATTGATACCTACTGTGCCACATAGTGGCCATTATTACAAGTCTAAATTGAATTCGAAGTAATGGGAAAATGTATTGCGCGAGTTCTCACTAAATTAACCATTGTTCCCATCATAGTTCGGCCTCGTCCTGGACAGCTTCTCAGCTGCACTTTCTCAATTCGTGACTGCACGGAGAATTTAACCATTCCAGAAAATACCCGAGATATGCTAACTATGTCCATTAAAAAACAGTGTCGCCTTTAATCAAATTCAGAAAGCTTCTCAGCACTGCTTACATCACCCATCCATCTCTGTCTGCAGGTCCATCAAACTTACATTTTACCTCTCACAGTGAATATTTACTGAAACTAAACTGTCTTTCCTTCGCTCCCCAAAGATTTGTCAATTTAAATTTAATAAGACATGGTGAGAGGATTTAATTTTTTTATGACAACAGCCTTAGTCAGGTCAAAAAAGAAGCAGAGCGAGATTTTATCTGTTTAAAATTATGAAGTGTTTCAGGCACATTAGCCGTCTGAGTACTGAAGTCCCCTCAGCACTTAGAGCATCATCGAGAAGCACTAAAACTGATCCGGCCTGTTAAAAGTGCTGAAACGAAGCCAAATAATATATATATTTTTTTTTAAAAAGCGCCCACTGTAATAAGACAGGTACACTGCAACAAAAGTACAACCAAGTGCTGTGAACTTAGGCACCAGATAATACCTTTATTTTAAGCCAAGGCCTTGTTTAATCGCTGCTATGACACTGACAGGTACGAAAATTAAAAATCCAAATAACGCATACGTCTCGATTTTCGAATCAGTTATTTTATTGCCAGCGGGAACATAATTACTGTAAGTGGGCTGCTGTGTGCGCTAAAATAAGACCAGTCAGAAAATTCAGAGCACACTTTGAAACACACTTAGGGGAATGGCAGAGCAGAAAACCAAGATAATACTTTGGGCAAGGTGATGGGGCATCTAAGTATCCCCTTACAAAATGCACGAAAGTAGAATCCTCATTGCAGTGTATGACATTTTTGTATCTTAAAACATTTCGTCTTTACATTCCATAAAACAATCTGGAATACAGCTTTGCAGTGAATGAATGGCAGGTCCAGCCCTAGTCTGTGTTGACTTTACTATGAGCGAGCAATATTCTGACTCTCACCGTTTGAGACGTTACATAATGGATGATCATTTGGGTTTGGATCCAGAAGACAACAGGTTCCACTAAAGCATACACAAGTGGAGCCACAAATTGTAAAAACCACGTGAGGGTGTGAGGAGGAGAAAGAATCGAATCTTGGCACAATTAGATTATTTTTTTCTCAATGGGTTGCTGATTACAAGTTAGTTATTGTGGGCCTTTTGGCGTAATGTTCCTACCTCTTGGCTAAAAGGCCCGAGTTCACGTCTCGCCTTTTCTAGAAAAGTCATAATGTTTGGAACAAGTTGATTTTAAAAAAAAGTCTCCTCGTTAATATGAGCTGTTGAAGTAATTTATCTCGAGATCAATTGGCAACAATGAGAGGGAGGCAAAACTTATGAACCAAAAACAGAAACTGCTGGAGAAACTCAGCAGGTTTGGTAGCAGTTAACCTCTCAGTCCAGTAACCTTTGCTCAGAACACTTCTGACTGATTTAGGATCCACACATAAAACATCAATCCAGTACCAATCCAACTATGATTCAGAGATCAACATTTACAACATTGTGCTAAATAGTTTGCAGTAAATTTTGCATTATTTACAAAATGGAGAATTTTGTTTACCAGGCACATGATCCAGGTGAAGAGAAAGGTTGATGAAGCATTTAGTTTTAAGATAATGTCAAACATTCCTGATTTCTTTTGCAACTAAATTTATAATTTTAGTTTAGATTTTAAAACAAGCCAAAATAATTTTCTTTCTAAGAGTGTAGTATAAAGGTTGATTGCACTTTAAATATAGTATTTAATGTCATCCGAACTTTCCCTGACTATACAACACAGCAATGGAGCTTGGCTGAAAATGTCTGTTTGCCAGGTTTTATTACTGCCTTAATTGAGGGCAGTGAGAATAATGCATGGTGAAAGGCTCATTCCAAAAAATTGTTGCAGCTGACTACAAACAATTCTGCCAATCAGTTTTTAATAGTCTGGCATGCTATTATAAGCAAACCACAATAATATCACAAAAACAGATGCATTATTCTGATGAATGGCCATTATCCTGAACTGTAGACTCTGTTTCTTCCCTCCTGCCAGACCTGTTGAGTACTCCCAAATTTTTGTGCTTTTATTTCATATTTCCAACATCCGTGCATACACCTCAAAACTGTTCTGCTTACCAACCATTGTGATGAAGATATTAGCAAATTAATGCTGTGAAAGAGAAGTTTGAACTAGAATTGCTCAGTTAGTGATAACTGAAAGGGAAATTAGAAGAGAAGTATCAAACTCAACAATTTTATGCATGTGCCGATTAAAGAAAGATTTAAACACTCCACAGTGTTCAGTACAAAACACTACTGTATTGCCATTGAAAGAAAGAGAAAAAGCATGACAAATATTTTAATTTTAAATGTCTGTTTTCAATATCGGTGACACCATTTTTTAGGGGGGGGGGGTGTGTGCAGTTTCATTCTCAGTAAATATTAATTCTCCAACCTTCTTTCCACTTACAGTACTGTTCAGCTGAAGTCAGCTGAAACATTATTATGTTTCTTTTATGTTGCTGAGATGCCAGTCACTCTCCAGTGATGGCAGCATTACATAGAGGATAGATCACTTGGTGCACCAGTGTAGGTCAGATAGGGATGTATATTAGTGATTAAAATAACACAAAGACATAAGAACCTATTGAAACAAAAAGGTAATTTAGACCAGCAAGTTTAGTGCAATTAATCATACACAATTTTCACTGTCATGAACTCCCCCCACAGTTTGTTTCCTCAGGGAGAAAAATAGCTACAGAAAACACTATCAAGAGAAAATTGTCAATTATTTTTTATCCTGAAACCAAAAGCAATTGGGTAAAATAATTTAGAACTTGAATCTACCATAATTCACCCCGACCAGTTAAATTTTGCACATAAAATTCCAGGGTCCAGAAAAGACTGACATTGTTGCTATGATTAGAACATTTAATCACATCTGTCTGTTATTTTTTCTGTATTACAGCTATTGGTGAAACAATTAAGACATAAATACAATCATCTGCCGGTTTTATGAGGTGGTTTTGATTCCTGTTCCTGGAAATACATCAGAGGCAACTATGATGTTGCCCTCACCTAATTTTTTCTGACACTCCATACCATTTTGCTGCTGAACTAATTTATGCTTGATGTTGGAGTAATTGATGGAAATAAGTGTATCACCAAATTTAATCAGGGCGAATCTTAAAAAAATTGAGACCAGCACATATTTCTCAGCTTCTTCCTCAATAACTAAATACTGCTCATACCTGAGTATAAGCCTCAAAATTTGGGTCATTGTTTGAGAATTAAAAACAGGATTTTCAACTTATTATCCTGTTATTGCTATGGATGCAACTAATTTGGAAACATGTGCCCCATATTTGGTCCAACATCTATGTTTATGTTGATATTGTTGCGCTATTCACCACTGACTTCTATTCCTGTCACTCACAGTCCCAGGCAACCCCAGACCTTAGCATATTCTTCTAACATGCAAAAATACCAGAATGACCATTCAGAGACAAATACCCTTGTCCCAAACCTTGTGGGTTTGGAAATAACTGTCTAAGGAAAGTCAGTGAGTTGTTGCAATGCATCTTGTAGACAGTACAATCTACTGCCATTGTCCATCAGTGGGAAAGTGAGTGAATGCAGTAGGGTTAGGTGAAGTGTCAATTGAATGAACTGCTTTGTCCTGGATGGTGTCAAGTTTCCTGAGTGCCGCTCGAGCTGTAATCATCCAAGCAAGTGGGGAGGATTGCAACACACTGCTGACTTCTGCTTTGTAGATGGTGGACAGGCTTTGAGTAGTCAGCCACAAAATTTCAACTCTCTAACTTGCTCTCATAGTCACAGTATGTATACAGAAGATCTAGTTCAATTTCTGGCAGTATGGTAACCCCAACATTTTGGTAGTGGGGAAATCAGTGATGGTAATGAGTGATGGTTCGATTCTCTATTATTTGAGATGATCATTGCCTCACACTTGCGTTGCACACATGTTACTTGCCATTTATCAGCCAAAACATGAATATTGTCCATAACATCTTGCTTTTAGACACAGACTGCTTCTGTGTCTGAGGAGAATGGTGCTCAGTGGTGTGCATTCATCAATGACCATCCCCACCTCTCCTCTTGTGATGGAGTGAAATTCATTGATGAAGCAGCTGAAAATGATTAGGCCAAGGATACTGTGTTGAGAAACTGTGGCTCTTGAAGTGCAGTGGTAGTCTCTTAACCAGAAGGTCTGGATTCAAGTTTTACCTGCTGCAGAAATGTATCATAACTTCGCTGGTCAGTTTGATTAAAAATATCCACTCTGAGGAAATTCTGCGAAGATGATTGACCTTCAACAACGTTTCCCTTGTGCTAGTCTTAACTCCAATCAGTGGACTTTCCTCTATCTCTTCCCTCAGTTTTTGAGTGACTCCAGTTTTGGGCTCATTGAAGCTGTGCTCAAGAAAATGTTTCCTTGATGGCAAGAGCAGTCACTCTCGCACTCCTCTTGAATTCAGTTCTTGCGCCCATGTTTAAACCAAGATTGCAATGAGTTTGGAAGATGAATAGGCTTGGTGAAGCCCAAACTGAGTGCTGAGGAAGCATTGTTTGATAGACTGTTGTTCATTGGTTTGAGAACAGACTGACAGGGTGCTAATTGGCTTAATTAGATTTATCCTGATTTTTGTGGACAATACATATCTGAGAAACCTTCCACATTGCAGAGTACGTGCCACTGTTTCAACTGTGTTGGAACAGCTTGATTATTTCTGGAGCACAGGTCCTTAGAATTATTGTCAGCATATTATTAGGGACCATAGCTTTTGCAATATACAGTGCCTTCAGCCATTTCTTGATATCACATGGAGTGAATCAAATTGGCTGAAGGCTAGCAGTTGTGATGCTGAGAACCTCTGAAGGAGGTAAAAATGGATCTTTGACCTGGCACAACTAACTGAAGATGCTTGTAAAGGCCTCTGCATTGACTTTTGATCTGATGTGCTGGTCTCCCCTACCAATGAGGATAGGGAAATTTGTGGAGTCTTACCCCCAGTGAGCTGTTCAAATTTCTACAGGGTGCAGTAACTTAAAATTTCCCTCTTTTTTCAAGGGTGAAGCAATATACAGAATAACCTGTACATGGATTATCCTTATATGAGTGCACAGAAGAAAGAATGTGAATACACTATAACCATCACAAAATTGTGAACATGATGCTGGGCATGAGAAACCTAAGTTACAGGGAATAATTAGAGAAGCTAGGATTCTTATGCTCATGGAAAAAAACAGTTTAGAGAAGATTTGGTGGAGGTGTTCAAACTGTGAGGTGTCTGGATAGTACAGATAGGGATAAATTGTTCCTATTGCCCAAACGATTACAATGAGGATAGGGATACTTGTGGAGCCTTATCCCTCAGTGAGTTGTTCAATTGTTCATAGCAACTCACAATTGGATATGATAACAACAGAACTTAGATCTGACCTGTTGCTTATGGAATCTATTCGCTTACCTCTGCTGTTTGGCATGTAAGCAGTCCTATGTTGTAGCTTCAGTAGTTTGGCACTTAATTTTACGTTATGACTGGTGCTTGTCCTTTCTCCCTATCTGTGCTGTCCAGACACCTCAGTTTGAAAACCTCCTCCAAATCTCCGCTAAACTATCTTTTCTATAAAGATCCCTAGCCTCTCTAATTAATCCCTATAACTTAAGTTTCTCACACCTATCACCATATTCACAATTTTGTGATGGTTATAATGCAAAAACAGCACATTAATGGGAGCGAACAAAGAATCAATAGCACCACAATGAAAAAGATATTTGCGCAGCAAATGTTTAGGATCTGAAACTGCAAGTGTGAAAGTGGAGGCAGATTCAGTCTTGCCTTTTGAAAGGGATCTGAAAAAATACATGCTATAGAGTAAAGGTAGGAGATTGGAATTAGCTGAGCTGCTCTTGTAGAGAATTAGCATGGGCATGACAGATCAAACTGCCACCTTCTGTGCTGTTACCACGGTATGATTCTATATTGGTGGAGATTTGCATTGAATAACTAGCACAGAAACAATCAATGTCTGCGTTTCTGCTGCACTTGAGTATCCTCCTACATTTCTTCATCTAACTCTGTGACAGTAATCCTTTATTCCCTTTTCCCTCGTATGCTCACCCAATAATCCCTTAAATAAATTCATACCATTTGCTTCAACCACTCCCTGTGGTAGCAATATGCAGAGACTCACGACTCTTTGGTAACAACACTTCTGCTGAATTTCCTTTCCATTTTCTTGGTGACTATCCTATACTCATGGCCTCTTCTTCTGTTCTTCCCAATTAGTTCATTACTTTAAGATCTTTATTTAGTATTCCCTTGGTTGTCTTTTTCAAGAGAAAAGAAAACCAGCCAATTTAGCTTGGCCTGATAGGTAGACATGTATTTCAGGTATCATTCTGATACATTGTCTTCACACTATCTCCAATGTCACTCCATTTTTTTAATAATATGGTGACCAGAATTGTATGCAATACTGTGCGTATGGTTAACTATGCCTTGATATACATTTAGCATAACTTATTTATATTTCAATTCTGTCGTTTAAAATAAACCCTAGTATTTGGTTTGCAGATTTTAGTTTTTTCAGCCCTTTTATTTTTATGCAGACATCTTGATCTCTTTACACCATGTAGATTCTTAATATGATCCATATGAATATGCAACCACATTTTTTCCAATCTCTGATACTGCACATTTATCTACAATGAAATTAATGTGCCAGCTTTTTGCCCATTCTGCAAGTTTGCTACTACAGCACTTTCCAAATTGGTTACAGTAAGTGAGGTGATGTGAAGCTATCCTTGTAACCACCAAACGCTTTCAGAATCAGGACCCTTTTAGAAGTTAATCTATGTTGTATAAACTAACTTAAATCAAAAATTGATTCCACCAAATACAGAAAAATCCTTCCCCTGATAATCTCCAGCTTTGTTTGCTGATTTTGTACTTTTCTCCTCTGATCATGAGCAGAGATCATAAGGCCATGACTATCGAGGACGACAGCCATGAATGTTCGCTGAAAGGTTTACTACTGAGAATATGTGACCACTGGTGAGATATTCCATATATTTGATTCATTCAATGTGATTCCACTCACCTATCTTCTGTGTTTTGAACCTCCATGCTAAGCACTTTCCCTAGGCAATATGATTGCTGAAGAGACCCGCTACCTGGTGACTCTGTCAGTGCTGCTTGAGACTGTAACCAGCTGTTACACAATATGGGAGAATTGTCCAGAGTGACTGAGTTTCCTCTTTTCCCTCTTTCCCACTGGGTATATGTTTGGGTCCCACTTGGCATCTGCCTATGGCAACACTGTCGAGATCAGCAGCTCAGCGTGTGTGGAATAATAAGTATGAATTCAAGCTGTGATGCATTACAGCACAATGTGGACCTGTAATCTTCCTCAGCTTTTAAGTTCTCTGTATTTTTAGCAACGTTTTGTGAGAAAGCTTTCTCTGTATACTATGAAATATTATAACTTTGCTTTCTACAGGCAGAATTACAATTTTATTTACATACAGGATCCAGAGGAAATATTGCACTAGTGTTTGCACTTATAATGTACATCTTGGGCAAAATAAGATTGTAAGTTTTAGACATGTATATTTACATAACTGAAGAGTAAACCATCAAGTTACTAACAAGGAAAGGACAGTCAAGACATGGATTATTTTCTGATTTCCTTAGTGCATGCTTTTACAATCTACAAATCTTCAAGAGGATGTATTATATCAACTGTAGAGAAATTTTCTGATTCTTGTTCTGGAGAAGAAACTGGTTGATTAAACTTGCCATAAAATTGCAGACAACATTGCAATACATATATTATTCTGGTAAAATATCACATGTCTTCTGACATCAGCAATCACAGATCATTATGATGTTTATCTTCTTCATTGTATAATCATTCCTATATTTTCAATAAAGGTTTCCTTTATTGTCAAAAAGTCAGCTTAACTGAAAATAAATCAAGGAGCAAACAAATTGTATTGGTGATATTTTGTACCTCACTATTCAAATTATCAGGCATTTTGCTGAAGTTTTTTCAACTTTCCCACGTTAAGAATACTAAAGCAATCATATCTCAAAGTTGATGTTCCTCTTAGATTTTTACTACAGAAGATATGTTAAAATGAAAAGAATATATATTTTTATCTTGCACGCTAAATATAGATCTTGAGCCATCCTGGAAGATACAGCATCTTAAAAATTGGGTTTAGGCATTCCCATTGGTCTTATGGCTGTCAATCAATAGGACACTTTCTCAACATTGTGAACAAAGCTTCAGATGTGCCAATACAATTTTTAAAGTGCTGTATATTCACTGTGCTATTTGCAGTCACAAATCAAACTGGGGAATGGTATTGTCAACACATGACTGTTTAAGGTGTGATTTACTTATTTGGTTATTCTGATTACTTGGCAAAGTGCCCCGCCAGGTAGTTTACTGTTAGAGAAGGTCCCTTTAAGTATAAAGCTGGAACTAGGATGTCAGCCCTTAGAGCTATTTCTAAGCTTCTGGACACAGCTGTCAACTGACAGGTGACATGTCACACATCTTTTTTTCACTAATCACTCATCTGTTTTGAGGAATGCCATTTTCTTCCACAGAATAACTGAAAAGGAAAGACAGCTGATCCTGGTTTGATAAAAAATTGCCTTTCCCCCCCAACACAACCGAGCTGATGATAAGTTCTGAACTGGGTTTTAACTCAACAATTGTGTCTTCCTGTACATATATATTAAAAATAAACACCACCTGTTACCAGTTTACAAAACTCCTGTATACAATAGTACATAATAGGTTTATATTAAACATTAGTCATATTAAACATAATATTCTCTGTATTAAATACCTGCATACAGTATACAGAAAACAATACATTAATGTTTCTGTAATAAATGAAGGATTCAGCAGAATTATCTCAATCCCAAGATATGTCTCATCTTCCAAACGTAATCCAGCCTGCGATACTCTACACAATGGCTCAACTTGTGGCAGAAGCCTCAGTGAAATAATATTATCCATTGCCTGCACTGTCACAGATAACAACAACAAATGACTCTCAAGATCAAATCATGTATGTGCTGAACTAAAGTTGTATTAGATTTCATTTCGTAGCCTTTCACAAGGATTAACATAAGCAGTAAACAGAGTCATAGAGTCCTACACACTGGAAACAGACCCTTCAGTTCAACTCGGCCATTCTAACCAGGTTTCCCAAACTAATCTAATCTCAATTGTATGCTTTTGGCCCATATCCCTCTAAACCCTCCTAATCATGTATCTTTTCAAATGTCTTTCAAATGTCTTTCAAATGTTGTAACAGTACCTGCCTCTACCATTTCCCCTGGCAGTTCAGTCCATATAGGCAGCAATGTGTGAAAGCATTACGCCTCAGGTTCCTTTTAAATCTTTTTCCTCTCACGTTAAACCTTTGCCCTCTGGTTTTGAATTCTTCTAACTGTAAGGAAAATACCTTTACTATTCATCTTATCTACGCTTCTCGCGATTTTATAAACTTCTATAAGGTCACCCCTGAATCTCCTATGCTCCAGGGAAAAGAGTCCCAGCCTATTCAGCCTCTCCTTACAACTCAAACCCTCCAATCCTGGTAACATGCTTGTAAATCTTTTCTGCACCCTTTCTAATTTAATAACATTCTTCCTATAGCAGGGTGGTCAGAACTGCATGCAGTACTTCAAAAATGGCCAATGTCCATCTCACCAATGTCTTGTACAGCCGCAACATGATTTCCCAACTCAATGTTCTGACCAAGGAAGGCAAGTGTGTCAAATGCCTTTTTCACCACCCTGTCCACCTGTGATGCCACTTTCAAGGCATTGTGTACCTGAACCCCTCGGTCACTTTTCTTGATGACACTCTCCAGTCTTACATAACAATAAACTGCATTGATGTGTGGTAGTACCTGTGGGAATGTAATGGCCCAGATCTTCTTGTATGATGATAATTGTTACTGATGCACAGATTGGAGTTGTGCCTCAGTAATAAGCACAAATTCCAAAACAGCTGAATCAATGGGAAAATTTAGATAAATTAAAATTAAAAATAATTAAAACAGCCTGGTTAATTATGTAACTGACTCCTGAGTCACTACTGACCCTACACCCTAACCGCCCCCCATCCCCCACCCCCCCACCCCCACACACATGCACACACACAATCTGTCTGACATCCCTGACCCTTCCTAATATTCCACAATGGACAACCTCCAGGACCTGACAAGTACCTCACTATAGATCAATCCCCTTCCCACGACTCTGAACCTCATGACTTCTCCACGCACAACCCTGACCTATCTTAAGCCGTCGCCCATTTAGCTACCACCTTTACCCCCAAACCACCAGTCAGCCTCTCATTGTCACATCCATCTGGCATCCTAATCCCTCGCCCACCTGTCATCTTATTTCCTAACACACTTGCCTTTCTCAAAAGTTGGCAAAGTGGCTCTAGGATCTTTAAACCCAGAATATGGCACTCAGTGCTGCAAGAGGGAGAGTGGTTTCACTGCTATTTGCATGTATTCCTGACTTGAACTGCACTGCTTCAAGGGTTGCTGACTTGGAATGTCTTCCAGAGGTTCCTCCTAAGGTAAGTGGGCAACCTTTCGACTGATCTGCATCAGAAATAGGGATTTCAACCCAGATCAGAAGATTCAGACCAATGTATGTTACTGTGAAATAACGTATTCATTGTAAAATAATATTCTTTGTTACTTGGCACACTACACTATTTATAATACTTATTATTAGTCATGTTCCAAACTCCTATGCATAAATAAATTACACGGTGATTTAACAAAGAGAAGGGTCAAATTTTAATTTTATACACCCCTTATTGTACAGGGAGCCCAGCAGTGCATTGTCAATATGGACGTTTCAGCAGCATGTCTGTCAATGGGCTTTTTAAGGCTTTTCCTCACCATCTAAGCCAATGGGTATGATAATGACCTGCAGTGGTCTATTTCACCTCCACAATTCCACAAGAGTCGGAGTTGAAGTATGAACAATGTGTTCAGACATAGCCAGAGCTTGCACCAAAAGAGGTTTAACTGCACCTCAGTGAAGTGCAGCACAGTGCTCTCTAGTTCTTGGCTTTCAGAAAGTGTGAGTGAGCCAAAACAATGCTTTCAGTTCTTTATGCTGCCTCTTGGCCTGATGATGCAGTCTGACCCTGCAAAGGTGATGATGGTGCAATCTGTAACATGAACTCCATTGGTTCCAATCCTCAGAAATCATCAGGCAAGAAGTCCGAGCAGTCAGAGGAGGGAAATAAGCAGCAACTCTGCAGAAGTGACAGGGATTACCCGATTTAGGAGGAGGAAAATAAAAATAAAATTGAAGTAACAAAAGGTTTTCAGTTGAATGTTTAACACCATGTTAGATTGTCAAATTTTTGTCTCATTTTTCTGAACCATACAATTTATTTCACAGCTTCATTGTCCTGTTTTCTGCATTTTAACCTGCTGTCTGCCAAGTGGTCTTCGCCTCTGTGAAGAAAATGCACCAGCAGTCAAAGATGAACAACGGGCATTGTTAAGAGGACTTCATTGTCACTTGTGCCACTGTATTGTGCTATGGGTGAGACTAAGACACATCAGAAATGGGTTATCAGATGGCTGCAATGCTTCAGTCAGCTGAAGTGTGATTGAATCAGTGTTTCCCAGAAAAACCTGGCAGTGAAATATATGGCCACAGGTGGATCTGCCACATGATACTGCTCCTATTGCTGCAGCTCCTGTTCCTCCTCCTTCTCTGAAAATGCAATACGCACAGCAGTGTCCCCCACCTGCACCTCCAGACATGGCTGCTCTGTAATGCTGGGTGAGATTCAGCAAATTGCTTGTATTCTGGAATCCCCGGCTGGTGCATATTGAAGGATGCCCTTAGATCTGTCCCAAGACCTGACCAATTAATACTCTGGTGTCCATGTGGCTTTGACTTTACCTTTACTGAATATCAGAATGTTGGTGTTTCACAACAATTTTCAGTCGTTTTTTTCCCAAGTTTACCCATGTCTGCTATCACTGTTTCAAGTTATGAATATCTGAGAGAAAAACACAACTAGCTTACTAATATATTTTAGGCAAGGAAACTGCCAACCTTATGTGACTCCAGTCCTACATCAATCTGATTGATTGTTATCTGCCCTCTGGGCAATTAGGGATGGGCAATATATGTTGGCCTAGCTAGTGACACCCACATCCTGTGAATAAATAAGAAAAAAAAACTGACTTGTGCAGGATGAACACTTCATTGGGACCTCCCTGTGAAATTTGTGCACACATGATTAATGATATTTCGTAGTTGAAGACAGCTGAATTTCTACAAAGATTCTCTTATTTTCTGACTTGGGACATGGGCATCACTGGCAAGGTCAGTGTTTGTTGCTTTTTCCCAACTATCTTGAAAAAGCGATGTGAAGTGGAATCTCTTTTGGTTAAAGACTACAGAGTGACCTGAAGGAACCCTGATCGCGGTATGAATCCAGTGCAGAAAATCAAAGGCGCTAACTCTCATTCTAAGTTGCCTCATCAGGACAGAAGTAAACATAACTGCTGGCCCTGGTAAACATCAGTATGAGGGCAACAGATTGAGAGATAAAATGCATATATCTTTGGAAGGATCTGGATAAAGGAATTCAGAGCTGTGGTGACCTTGATGACCACAGGTAGTATGTGCCACCTGGGTTCATTTGGAGATAAATTGTCTATCAAGAAGCTGCATAGTCACCCGATGGGAACATGAGCATCATGAGACACTGATGATCAATCGCTTTCCAAAAGCTGTAGCTCTGTCCTTATCTTTGGAACAGCAGGAGATTGTGTAAAAGATTGCTGTTGGTTTTGCTGCTTCTGTTGATGCGTATGAGGACCAAGGCAGTTCTGCATAAATGGCTGTGAAAACTGACAGTTGCAAAGTGTAGCTCAAAGGCAAAAACCTCCAATGCAGTAGAAATGTCCTCCAAAGTCTTGGAAATGACCTTTAAAGTAGTGAAAGCAGAGTCTGGGAACAAGTCTTGTGAGCAAAAGCCTTTCACTCAGGCAAGGAAGCAGCTGTCAAATCTCAGTATTAAAAGCCTTTGCAGCATGTCAATTGATCAACCCATCAATCTATTCTGTTCTCTTGGGTTCCCTGGTGAGTTCCACATTGCCCAGGAAATCTATGCACACAGATTTAACATCAGAATCTTGGGATAAAATGCAGCACAATCAGTGTTCACCTAGTGAAATGGCAAACTCATCCAGCCCCAAGATTTTGCCATGCACTGAAGAATGCATTTGGGTTAAAGGCAGAAGCTAATAGGTTTCTGTGACTTTTTTAACATGGCAAGCAGCTGTGTTAACCTGTTCTCTGCCCACAGAAGCCCACAGTTCCGGATAGGTTAGCATTGATGTGGAGGTGCTGGTGTTGGACTGGGGTGGACAAAGTCAGAAGTCACACGACATCAGGTTATAGTCCGACAGGTTTATTTGAATTTGAAAGTTTTTAAGAGTGCTGCCCCTTCGTCAGGTGAACTGATGAAGGAACAGTGTTCTGAAAGTTTGTGATTTGAACTAAACCTGTTGTATTCTAACCTGGTGTTGTGTGACTTCTGAGGTTAGCATTGAGCAACAGGCATCCAGAATAACCATCCAACCTTTTACCATTTCAGAGTTAACACAACTGCTCTGTGCTTCTTGCATCATTTTCTCTTAATTTCAAATTTCTAGCATTTGTTGTTGTCTTAATTTCATCCACTACATTATTTAGTACAGCATTCCTGAATATAACAAGCATTTTACTGGAATGTAGTACACTTGTACAATAACACGCGATGCTTCCACATAACATCCATGAATATACAACATGATTCAGTCCAGTATTTCTTGCCAATGATAGTTGGCACTTTCAAATCTCCCTTTTATTTAACCTTCATGAAAAATTCAAACTTATTTAAAAGTACTTTGCTCATTAGTAATATAACTACAAAATCCTACATGTCCTTGAATCTAAAAGTTAACAGTAAACCCGTTTATCACCAATTAATCTTGCTGGTATATCGGCTTGATATGTGTAAAACTAATAACATAGGCTGATGCAATCAGTCTTGTGGGCTTTTATACCATTGCTGTTTGAAATTCAGTGACTGGACAAAACTCTCAAACAAATTAAAGGGAGTAACATTGCATCACTAGTCTGGAACAGATTATTTAGGCTGAATGCCAACACTGAATAGCAATAGTGAAATACAACAGGACCACATGGTAACTGTGAAACATTGCCTATACAAATAGTGGGATAGACCACAAGATTGTTCATTCACTTTTCTGTCCCTTGGACAAGATGAACCATAGTCCTCATTACCCTGTGTATGCCAGTTCCAAAAATACCTGTTTTCTCTGAATGGCATGGGGTACCTGTGGGACTGCTTAAGCGCCTGCTGCTTCTCAGCACTCCCCAGATCATTACATCAAGAACTAGACCTTCTGCAAGTGACACAGTGGGTGAAAGTAATGGCAATATTTATTCAGGCTGTGCGGAGGATGATGCTCACCCTTAATCCACTGACTGCTGAGATAACACAGCAGGCTTACAGCACTGAATGATCAATGTCGCCTCAATCTCTGTGCAGGGGTATTGCATAAATAATATCCAAGGGATAGAGTTTCATGCAGAAAACAATGAAAGGATAAAAATGTATTAAAAACTTTCATTAGCAGGCTAACAGCTTCAAATACAAACTACAAATAGGACTGGTTGGATTAAACAGATGCCACAACAGGTTCCATCGCATGAGACAGTGCATTTTGCTCAAATGTAATCTCTATGCTTACATAATGATGTCTTAAGCCCTCAAACACACTTCTCAAGATTGGTTGTGAGAAAGATTGTAAGAAAATCAACCTGATGATACAGAATCTAAAACACTACAAAAGTAAAAGGTAACATGTTACCATATCACTATAGGAATGCTGACAATCTCAAACTACATCAACAAATAGTCCAGAAACGTTGCATAAGGAAATTGGCCAGCTGCATAAACAATATAAAAATTTGACGAAATACAGCTTAAATAATATAGTGACATCCTGATAATGACTAAACTGTTACAGCGAATTCACGAATGTGCAAGTGAAATAGAACTCACCTAAATCACCAGAGTCAAATTGCCACCCTGTTCCTAGTTTCGAAGCAATGTTGAACTTTGCACTTCTGTTCAGAAGCATTGAACCCAGTATCTTATATGTATCGTAGATGATATTGGAGTTATTCACCATTGTGCAGAATTTTTGGGAGAAACCAAGCTATGTTCCATTTTAACGACAGTAGCCACTGAATTTGATAACATTTTGGGATATTTAAAACAGCTTTTCAGTCTGTTAATGAATGAGTGCAAATGAGGTAAAGGGTCAGCTGGCAGCTGGTTAGAGTTGGGTTGGGGAAGAGTGTCAGGTCAGGAGCTAGTCAGCTCTGGTTGGAGTGAGTCATTAGGTCATCAGGAAGTTGAAGAGTGGGTGGTCAGTGGTGTTTATTCAGGTCAGAGTCAGGGTTGATTGGGTGAGAGAGGAGAGAGTGAGAAGGGAGAGTTAGAGAGTTTAAAGTTAGGGTTATCAGATTTTTCTGTCTTAACATTTCTTGAGCATCTATCCGGTAAGTAAGTCAGAACTGGTTGAAATCTCCAACTCTGACTGGGATTCAAAGATTCTTTCAAGGGTAACTGGAAGCAGGGAAAGTGCCCGTTGGAAGACCAAACTGTCCAGGCAATTCTTGCGGAGTTTCTGCACTGGGGCTTCTGAATATCAGGACACCAGAAGATTTTGGGCCAATGTCTCTTCACTTTGAATCTCTTTGCTGATCACAAGTGTGAAACACAGCAGTTTCAATCTTCAGTTGGACAGCATCTATTTTCAGGGACGAAGGGAGTTTCTATACTCCCAATCTTTTCAGGTTTGATCTGCACCTATTTTCCCCACTGCAAATGTATCACATTGAATAAGGCAGCTGCAGCAGGGTCAGCCACATCTAAGTGGGACAAGTAATGGTTTAAAATGAAGGACTTTTGTTTTCTGAAAGGCTTTTTATCGAGTTCCCTGTGTTTCACTCATCTTGTGTTGAACACATACAGCACAATGTGACAATGGCCAATAGGAAGATCCTCATATTTACTGAATGTGAATTAGGGCAAATAGGCATACTACATTCGACCCAGCATTAAAAGAGAATTAAAGGAACATGGGGCACATCCCTATATCACATGACTAGTGACTGATGGATCCAATACATATGCTAACAATAGCGACATTATCGCAATCCTGACCATAGATCACTCACAACTTCCAGTCATTGAATGCCCCCACTCTCATCCTGGTACAAGACTCAGTTATCCATCTTTCATCTTCAGTCCCACTCCACCAGAAGTTCTACACAGCTCTCTTACTGTTAGGATGAAGACTGACAAGGCAAAAAAGTTGAGAAAACAAGCTTCATTGTAAGTGAAAGCTCTGCTTTCAAGTGAAAGCTGCCTCAGAATGAACATTGGGTAAACAGAAGCTAGACGGTGTTCCAGAGAATCGACATTCCGAGGACAACAGGTTGACACCTTGGTACAGTTATCACTTTCATCTGTTGGGAAGTTTTGCTGCATCTGTAAACAGCATTCTGAGGATCATATTCTTAACCCTGTGCACAGTTTTAAGTCACCTTATCTAAGCTGAGTCCCAATTGCATTTGAAGCAGGTTAGATAAGATTCCCGGGATGATGGATTTGTTTTATGAGGGATGATTGAGCAGATTAGGTCTGCATGTAGTGGAGTTTCAAAGACTGACAATTGATCAACCACTGTGCACGGTGGCACAGTGGTTAGCACTGCTGCCTCAGGATGATGGATTTGTTTTATGAGGGATGATTGAGCAGATTAGGTCTGCATGTAGTGGAGTTTCAAAGACTGACAATTGATCTCATTCAAATTGTAAAACCTTCACGAAAGGAGGCTTGACATAATAAAATATTAGAAGGATGTTTCTAAGACTAAGTTAGAAAGTTTTTGATTGATAAGGGAGTCAACCATTATTGGGACAGGCAGGAAATTGGAATTAAGGCCATAATCTCATGGAATAATGGAACAGACTTGAGAGAGCAAATGTCTTCCTTTTGCCCTTATTTCTTATGGCTGTTTGAAAAGACACTTTGACATGAGCAGGATTACTGTCAATAAATTACTAAGATAATTATCCAACATCTTGGCCATCCGTTTAAACATTATGACACATCTCCTCAATCACCTGAAGC
The DNA here is from genome assembly GCF_004010195.1 of Chiloscyllium plagiosum. Classification (NCBI taxonomy): domain Eukaryota; kingdom Metazoa; phylum Chordata; class Chondrichthyes; order Orectolobiformes; family Hemiscylliidae; genus Chiloscyllium; species Chiloscyllium plagiosum. The sequence continues at coordinate 19,666,672 of NC_057723.1, read as the reverse complement.
CCTCAATGAAAACATTCTACTAATAATAAGTTTCGATGCCTCATTTTTAAGAGATTGTGGACTGTGATTTATTTGAAGTCTGGTAAGTTCCCAAAATGTATTTTTGCTTTAAAAAGGAGCCCTAAAACAACATATTGCTCCTTTTTAAAAGATATTGCTGAGAAGTCACATGGCTTAAGCTAATTGCTTGGATTTATTTGCCAGATTCACAAGCCTGTAGCTAGCTTTTGTTTTGTTAATGTGTGGAGTTCAGTTGGAGTACAGCCTGCTGAGTGACAGAGAAGCTTCCTAACTCATCCTTTGCCAATCTGAGAAAGCTCTTTCGAGGTTCCAATGTGATAACTGAAGATCCAATGTCCCTTTTGACATTTCCTGAATGAATTGTGTCTGTGACCATCCCAGTGACAGCCTTTTGTGCTCAAATGCCACCAACTTATGTGTGCTAGAATGCCGAACATTTCTCTTATTTCCCTTCAAGAACTAACTATTATTTGATCACGGTGCCTTTTTTTTCCAAAATTAATCTCAGTAGAGAAAGTTATTTTAAGTGGTGTGCGTGTAACTTTAAAAAATAGATTTTTATGCTTTCATATTTCAAACTCTACATTACATCTTTGTTAAGTAAGTCCTGATTTCACAATAATTCAAAACTGTTGTTGCGCATTTAAAAAAAACTGGAAAATTTAATTCAAAATTTAATTTAGATAATGTATAATTGGCCATATTGGTAGCTGGGTGAAGCTTTCAAGTTTATCTTGTGACTCATGGAGTCATGGGACTAGAGAGAGATAGTGCACTTCTTAAACATCAGATGTAATAACAGAATAACACGTTCTCAAATTTAAAATAGAACATGCTACTAATTAGTAAGATGCTGTTATTATAAACCAAAGTCCAGTGCTTCAAACTTAAATATAAAATAAAACAATGAAGAAATCCCTTTGTTGATGTTAAATCTACTGTTATAGTGAATGACTTCAAAATGGGATTCTTCCCACATAACTGGAACACGTTCAAAAATTGAAAAATAATTAAAGCAAACTGCTATTATAACCAAATTAAATACACTTAATTTGTTTTAAAAGGTTACACTTTCCATGTCAGTGAGTATATAACTGTTTACACACGTGTCACACCAGTACCTGGAAGACAATATTAAAAATCCAATGAGCTACATTTTAAAGGCTGCAATTTTTTTAAAAAGACTGACTCCAGAGTTTCCAAGGCCCAGCAGTGCAAATATATACATTTGCCTTGTCATAGAAAAATAAAGGTTGCGTCTGCTCAAAATCATAGGTGGGACAAGGCAAACATGTGAACTGCCATAATATCTAATTTGAACCACGACTGCACATGTTACAAGGTCACGTGGGTAAGGTATCCATCTTTGCTTTCTGCTGAAGGAGTGCAGCAGAAAATTCAATCTACTTCTCAGTTAGGCAGAACTGAATCAGAGGGACAGGATGTTTAACAAGCAAAGCCATCAGATCACTGGAGCCAATTAACTGGGTAGCTTGAAACAGAAACAAGAACTCTCCTTTCCAATCTGATCCATCTTGATGATTACCTGAGAATCCAACTTCCAGGTAGATCAGCAGAAAGATGCATAGCATCTACTGAGAAATCTCTGCATTTCAAGACCTTCACTTTAGTCAAAGTAACAACTTGACTAAGAAACATCAGGCCTGCACTAATATCGAAGCTCAGTTAAATTCAAATTCTGTAATTATTGTTTGACCTTCACCTGTATCTAATTAATGTGTGATAGTGTGAGTGAGTTAAAAAAGTGAGATGTCACAATTTTGTTACCCTTTGGTGTGAGAAATAATTTTCATTTTTCATTATATGCAAAACTACTGCTGTCGTACTAAAATTGACTCAACAACTTTGAAGCTTAGAAAATATATGCACCCACATACAAATATATTTAATTGAAGGAAAATGAAAGAAAATGTCTGTGTCACCTTTGATTGTAAAAGAACCAATTGGACAGGTTATTTTGAGTTTATCAAAGGAAGAGGTTAGCTTTATTATAATTTCAGCAACCTAAGTAAAATAGTAAAACATGCACTAACTCCCATATCCACACAGACAAATTACGAATTGCATAATGCGGAGAGTGAACATTAGTCAAATTGGAGTCCATAAAATAAAAGCAAAAGTCTGGTTGACTCAGCTGGTTTCAGGCTGAATTCAATGGCGTTTCTGGTTCAAAGATGTAGACACAGCTGTGTTCATTTTAAAATCTCTGCTTGCTACACTTGGAGAGAATCAACAAAAGCAGGCAGGGCCCAAAGTGTGCAAGCTGTGTGGAAATAGATATAGAGGTGCAGAAGTCAGACGACTTGGCTTTTTTGGAGTTTCATCAGTTTGACAAATAAAGTATCTGTTTAACACAAAGTGGTCCACTGGTCATGTTATCTCTCTTCTTTAACTGCTAGTAATTCAAATGTTTGCATGCATTTCAATTGTAACTTGATTGGCTTATTAATTATCTCATGTACGTTCAACTATCTTGAACTGGAGTCCCATTGCCCACGAAAAAATAGCATTTAATGGTTTGGTTTGTTTTCAACAGTTGAATACCTCAGGTGATTGTCATTGGTGACTCATTAATGAAGCAGGAGATATAAGGGCTCCTGTGGTGCAATGGAAGTTTCCCTATCTCTGGGAGAGGAGGTCCTGGTGCAAGTCCCACCTGCTTTAGAGATATGTAATAAAATCTCTGAACAGGCTGATAAGCAAACATTCTGAGGTAGGCAATGTAAGAACTGTTGTGGTGCAATGGTTCCCTACCACTGGGACAAGGGGCCTGAGTTAAAATTACAACTGCTCCCGAGGTATGCATTTCTGAACAGGCTGATTAGAAAACATCTTTTAACAGACTTTAAGGGGGCTTTTATGGTGCAATGGTAGTTTCTCTACCTTAGAGGAGAAAGTGAGGTCTGCAGATGCTGGAGATCAAAGTTGAAACTTTATTGCTGGAACAGCACAGCAGGTCAGGCAGCATCCAGGGAACAGGAGATTCGACGTTTCGGGCACAGGCCTGAAGAAGGGCCTGTGCCCGAAACGTCGAATCTCCTGTTCCCTGGATGCTGCCTGACCTGCTGTGCTGTTCCAGCAATAAAGTTTCAACGTTTCTCTACCTTAGTCAGGAGACCTGCGTTCATGTCTCACCTGCTCCAGAGTTGTTTAATAATATCTCTGAATAGGTTGATTAGAAATAAGTGAAGCAGGAGATATGGAGTTTTTCGTACTTTCAGGGGTCATTATCATTGATAGTTTTAAATTTGTTTTCTTCATTTCAAATGACTTGGAATGTTGATTGAATTGTGATGTATATTAGGTGGCCATCTTGATTGTAATCAAGTGACTAGTCAAGTCTGTATTTTATTTTTAAAGTTTGCATTTTAGAAGTTCAATTTCATATTTCCATCCAATGGATCCTACATCATTATTTGGCACAAAGCATATTTGCATGACAATACTTTAACATAACATATTTTCATTATGATTTGAGAAACACCAGATTTAAGAACAATTGTGTATTATGATCCAAAAATGGACGGGCAAATAGTCAATGTTCTATAAGTTGAGAGTCAGTAAGTTGATTTTGAACATCTTCCAAACCTCTCATGCATTTTATCTCTTGTAAAATGTACCTAGCCATTTGCTAATTCCTGCTTAACTAGTGGTTAGATTTCTAAATATTTTTACAACTTCTATTTCATAAAAGTTATCTGATCAGATCGTCAGTGATACATTTTAGTGCACTATTACATAAAATTTTAAAAGAAATGCTAAATTATTGAAAATCACATTTGTTCTCATCGTTCAAAATCACATCACATAAACTGCAGCATGGTAAAGTAAACTGCAGCTGGGGATCGAGAGTGGACATAATCTATATTAATACAAATAATTAAACCAAATCATGTTCCCTGAAAGAGGTCAAAGGATGGGTTGACTCAATGTCAATGACAACACAATAAAGCTGGCATGGAGTGGTTAAGTGAGGCACTGCCACAGTATATGCTACTTAATGTTACCGCCAAAGGTTAGGTTAACACTTACCAACTAAATATAATCATAAACTAATAGCCATGAATCTAACAACTGCAAGAGCAATGTCACCACAAGAAAACAGGGGCTGTCTCAAACTTTGGCAAAAATATTGTTATACCTGCTCACATTATTCAAGAGAAAGGCAGGGTAGTTATGCTTAACATCTGTAAAAACACCACAGTAAATATCACTTGAAACTATCAGCTTCTCATCCAATGGTTTTCCAAGTACAAACGCAACTCAGGGCGAGGAATGGCTGTATACTGGCAGAATGATGATGCCAACAGCAGATTGCAGGTCCCTTGAGGCATCCCCAGGCAACAAAACTCAATGCAGGAGCCATCAGGGCAGGCTAATTCTCATTTCTGATTCACAAAGTAAAAAGTCTAGATTTACTGAGGAAATTACTTTCAGCTTCTGCTGAGGGAGCAACTTGCTGGACTGGATATTTTATTCACCATTGAGGAACTCACCATGAAACATTCAACGCAAATATTCTGTTGCACAATTTTTTGCCTATCTTTTAATGGAAGATTAGTTGATGCGTCACTTGACGTACTTTTAGCCAAGTTATTTTTTGTCTTATTCGGTCTTGTTTTCAAGTCTACCAATGCCTTATGAGCCTTAAGGGCAAAAGGTTGTTGCTGGCAGGTCTGTCTTTTATTCAGATACTATAAGTATGTCAGATAAGACACGATCATTATTTAATTGAGGATTAAAAATTAATGAAAACATATTTCAGAATATATTTTCTCCATAGTCACGGATAAGCCTGGAAGTAGATCATATGTTCAGATTGTTTTATAAAAAATTACAATTTTGGATTGGCTTTATAATGAAGAATTGTAGGTGAGATAAGGAGGCCTTGATTAATAACAATTACAGTGAAGAAAATAAGCACAACATAGCTAGGGAAAATAGAAACAGGCTAAAACTTTCAGTATCGGCCAATGAAATAATGTTTTAACAAAAACATAAGCATGTACAAACTGATTAATTACTGTCAAGGATCTTTGATACCAATGGACAGCGAGTGTCAGAAGCTGGCAAGAAGAGGGTAATTTACTGCCAATGGGCACTGAGTAGCAGAGAACATTAGGAGAAAAGAAAAAGACTCTTCTATCCAAATTATTCTACCCTCAACAAGAAAGCAATTAAATTTGGGACGAGATTTAGTTTGATGTTATGAAGTGGCGAACAAGAAATAATTAATTAGAAAAGTAATTAAGTGCAAAGTTGCAATAGCATCTAAGAAAAAAACAACTCTAACTTACAAGGTTACTCAAAATTCCTCTATCAGACCAGAATATGTAAGTGTGCAGTCAGTATTGTTCACACCTTGTATGCTCTTACTATAGGCTGCCATGAGAATCCAATAAAAGGTGATTCAAAATGGCCACCTAGTCAAATGAGACTGAGTTTTTATTTATCTGCCCAGCATTAAATTGTTCAGCTTCAGAGAACACTGAGCAAAAAAAAAATGCTTCTAAGTAATGAGCTTGAGTCCTATCTATAAATGGGAGTAAAACAAAGAACATATTCAAACCAAATAGCCACAATATAGAAATATTTCTGTCTCTTAATTTCAACTGCACATGCCTCCACAGAAAAGTAACAGGATAGAATCATCTTTCCACATACCTATTGCACTAAATAAAGGGTAAAATGAGGTATGTCTACACACTTCAATAGTTTGCAAAAGGAATCGCATTAGAGTCACGCAGGCATTTCAGCATTAAATGCCCTGTGCAAGAATAGAAATCTAAAGTCCTGAAACAAGGAGTTATGTTCGTCTCTATGTTGCAATGCATTTTAAGAAACAATTCATGAGCAAGTGCTCAAAAGTAACACCAAGTATATAAAGATGCTGCAAGTAATAAGAAAGGTGAGGTGGAAGCAACTGAAAGTCTATGTGCATCAGACGCAGGGAAACCCATTGAGTGCATGCGTGAATGTGAGAGGTTCGTAGAGTATGTTGCATAACAATGTGCTTAAGTTGTATATCATTGAAAAAAAAATGGTATAAAACCTTCTCAAATCACAATTTTTGCTAAATAATTGCTGTGAAATCTGCTTAGTTAAGTACATAGCAATACAACTGTAAAATTTGTTGAATCAGGTGAGTTTGGCATCAATGGAATTTACTGAAGGTTCAAGTCAACATGATTAGTCAGTTTAACATTAGTGTCAATGGGAATTAGTTTCTTTAACATTGGTCCCAATTTCGTTGGATAATTTAATATTGGTATAATGGGATTAAGCATTGATATAAAGGGAGTTCATCTACTTAGTATTGTGGTCGCCAGCAATGACCAGTTCTAGATTGATATCAATGAAATTGGATGCTCAACATCAGTGTCAATGAAATCAATCTATTTAACATTTGTGTCAATTGGATTGGGGTTGTTCAATATTGGTGTAAATGAGACTGGTTGGTTTAATAATGGAATTGATAGGGTAATGTATTGAACATTGGAGGCGATTAGCCTCTTTTCAGTCACTTCAATACTATCACATGCATTAATACTGGTGCCAATAGCGAATTTTTTTTTGTTTATAACCTGTAATACTGCAAGGAGAATTAGTTGATTTAAGTATCATGTAAATTGAAATGAGCTGGATTTTAACTAGGGTTAAAAAAAGGATAACTGAGTTATGTTTCCATAGCAACTTCAACACTTGATGAGTCCTCAGGGAAGTTCCACTCCTTGTCATTCCAGTCTGCTGATTTATATTTTGCCTCAGCTAGAATCCAATCACAATTCCAAGAAGGGAGTTGATCCAAGATTACAAATACTTATTCTATAATGCAGTGGTTGCGTTCTTGTGAAACATTTCATCATAGAGAAATAGTGTTTTAGGAACAGCGCTTAAAGTGTTGGCGATGTAATCACATTACAGCAAACACACTTTTTAAAAGTTTGCACTTTAGAAACAGTGTGCTGAATTTGTCAATCATGTTACAGTGAATTCAAGTTAATGAAACGTGCTTTATAGCAGAACAAACTATATTCATAACTTTGATTTTTTTGATCCACTGGACAAAATCATATAGGGATCTGAGCAACATTGGCTATGGTGAGATTTGTGGCAGACGAGAAGTCAAACAAGGTCAATCTTGATGTTGGGTGTATCAGTTCTATCTTTCAAACATTGTCTAATCAACTTGTTTACAAATGTTAATACACATCTCTGGAGCAGGTGGAACTTGAACCTGGCCTGCTGGTTGAGACACTCCTTGTGCACCAGTAGACCCCACTTGCTCCATCTTTTATGCTTCTGTCAAGCAACATGGCGATTTTGGCCCCACTAGGGAGTGACGGGTTCCCATTAAGGGGGATTACTGCTTGTTAAACACCTTGTTAATAGAGACGGAAATGTGTTGCCGGAAAAGCGCAGCAGGTCAGGCAGCATCCAGGGAACAGGAGAATCGACGTTTCGGGCATAAGCCCTTCTTCAGGAATGGGGAAAGTTTGTCCAGCAGGCTAAGATAAAAGGTAGGGAGGAGGGACTTGGGAGAGGGGCGTCGGAAATGTGATAGGTGGAAAGAGGTCAAGGTGAGGGTGATAGGTCAGACTGGGGTGGGGGCGGAGAGGTCGGGAAGAAGATCTCAGGTTAGGAAGGCGGTGCTAAATTTTTCCAGCAGGCTAAGATAAAAGTATAGGCCACCAAATAATATCACATTGGGACGGACAACAAACACAGAAATAACTAATGCCTGTAAAAACAGTATGACTATTATCATGGGGGATTTTAATTTATATGTAGGTTGGTTGAACCAGTTTGGTCAGGCAAGCCTTGAGGAGGATTTCATCGAGTGCACCCATGACAGTTTTCCTGAACAGTATGTAATGGAAGCAATGAGAGAGCAAGCCATCATTGATCTGGTCCTGTATAATGAGACAGGAATAATTAATGACCTCAAAATTAAGGATCCTCTTGGAAGGAGTGATCACAATATGGTTGAATTTAGGACACAGATGGATTGTGTGAAGATAAAACGCAATACCAGGATCCTGTGCTTGAACAAGGGGGACTACAATAGAATGAGGAAGATCCTGGCTAAAGTAGACTGGAAACAATGATTTTATGGTGGAACAGTTGACTAGCAGTAGAGGACTTTCAAAGAAAATTTTCAAAGTACTTAGCAAAAGTATAATCCATGGGTGTCTAAGAAAATAAGGCCCAAGTCCCTCCTCCCTACCTTTTATCTTAGCCTGCTGGACAAACTTTCCCCATTCCTGAAGAAGGGCTTATGCCCGAAACGTCGATTCTCCTGTTCCCTGGATGCTGCCTGACCTGCTGCGCTTTTCCGGCAACACATTTCCGTCTCTGATCTCCAGCATCTGCAGACCTCACTTTCTCCTCAAAGATTTCAACCTACCTTGTTAATAGCTCCAACTTGCCTCAAACTTGGGAAATTGTCAGTATAAATCATAAAATGCCTACAGTGCGGAAGCAGGCCATTTGGCCCACTAAGTCCACACTGATCCTCCAAAGAGCATCCCACTCAAACCCATCCCCACCCACCATCCCTATAACACTGTATTTCCCATGGTAATCCATTTAACCTACACATTCCTGGACACTATGGGCAATTTAGTCTGGCCAATCCACCTCACATGCACATCTTTGGACTGTGGAAGGAGACTGGAGCACCCAGAGGAAACACAGACATGGGAGAATGTGCAAACTCACACAGACAGTCATCCAGGGGTGGAATTGAACCCAGGTACTTGGTGCTGTGAGGCAGCAGTACCAACCACTGAGCTACCCTGCCACCCAAAGACATGTCCCAAAAGACTTCCAAATAGTGAGAGAAAGGGGCTCAGAGAAATAAATCTGCAGAGAAATCACAAAGACATACAAGTAGTACACAGCAATGATATTGGACAACTTTAATTACCCATATACTTGAAGAAGCTGAAAGAAGAGGCTGAAAATTGAGGCACTGGAATGGCTGGTCATGCTTAGAATGGACAAGTTGCCTTGCCCAGATGGCTAGCATTCCACATTATTAAAGGAAGTGGGAATGGAGATAGTGAAGTGTTTGTCATAATTTTTCTTGGTATGGGGTGATGTCAGAGGATTGAAATGTGACATCCTTATTATGGGACTTTATTTCAAGAAAGGGTGCAAAGTATCACTCATAGATTTAGAAACCATTCAGCAAAGAAAATTCAATCTACACATAGAGACCCTGAGAATTCATTGAGGAGGCTACGCAATGATTCATACAGGTAGATTGTGCTTTACTAAACTAATTGAATATTTTGATGAAGTAACAGAGAAGGTAGCTGATGTTGTCTGTGGATGTTGATTGCATTGACTTTAAGAAAGCATTCAACAAGGTACCATATAAAAGGCTAGTTAAGAAAATGGAGGTTCAGGGAAAAGGAAGGCTCATGTCAGTTTGATAATAATTACTTAAGGGCAGAAAACAGTGAGTTTTGGTAATTAGCTGTTTAACTATAGGCAGGACGTATCAACCCTGCACTTGTTTCAAATTTCAGTGTAACCATATCATAAGAGTAGCATTTTTCTTTGATTCTGTGTAAATTCATGCATAATGGTTATGTATTGAATCTTCACCTCACACAGGTTTCCTTGGTCATTGATTATTATTGCTTTAAGAGATGTGTTGCTTTAAGAGTTGGATATGTTAATGATCCAAGGACAGGATAAAACCATGTGACCAAAAGCCATATGCAATGCAACAGAAGGATGCAAGGAGGAAGCTGTATCCATTCATAGTTAACTGCAACTTACTCTTAAATAAGCCTGTATGAGATTTTTCAAGTCAACGGAATCCATGTAGTTAATCTGTGTTCCTTACAAATAACACAAGATGTACAATTATTGATGCCATTTCCAAGAGAATTTTGCCAAAATCTTCTGTGACTCATTTGCATAGCCTTGCATAAATCAGACAACATGAGTTTCCTGCATTAACATGAAAAACATACTATCATAGTTATAGTCTCAGAGATGGAGAAAAGCAGGATCCAGTGCAATCTGGAAAATGTGAGAAAATTTGAAAGAGGCTCAAAACATATAATTTTGTCACTGTGGTTTTACTAGACAGTTTCTTTCAAATATTTTCATTTCCTCGCATGTGTTAAATTTAACTGAAATTCAATTCTGAACCCAAAAGTTTCAACCAATAATACAATACATGAAGTCAAGTTAATCCATATATTGCAAGACTATTTAATGCACTTTGAACTAGAATAATGACATTGACAAAGATAAGCAGATCTAGATCAATCACTGAGTCAAGAAAAAGTGCAGTGTAAAGCTGTTTACTCTCTTTTCTCCAGTGCCTGACACTGCATTGACCTGGGCGGCAGCCTTGGACTAGGCTGACATGGTCTACTATTATGGATTCCATTTATGGTCTTGGGGGAGGAGCAACTTCCATCTTTGCATGATCTCATCCAGTGAGTTCCCTGATCTCCTACTGTCACACCAGAGAGAAAATTATCTGAACCCATACAGAAAGAGAATTGGAAGGACTTCTCTAAATGGTCTCCTCTACATTGGAGAGACAGAGTGCCAACTCATGGAGCAGTTCAGGGAAAATCTCTGGTCAGCACTCATGAAACAACTCCATGCCCTGTGGCCACCTCCCCCTCACACTCCCCCAAAGGCATACAAATCCTGGGCCTCCTCCACCGCCAAATCTAAGTCACCCACCAATTGGAGGAAGAATGCCTCATTTTCAGCCTTGGGACCCTCCAACCACAGTATCAACATTGACTTCACCAGTTTTCAAATCTCCCCTCATCCCAGATCCTCGGCACTGCCCTCTTGACATTCCCACCCATCCATTCCACTCTCCCTACCAACCTACCACTATTACTTCCCACCTGCATCCACCTATTGCCATCCCACCTATCTTACCCCCAGCCCGACGCCCACCCTCCTATTTATCTCTTATCTGCCTTCCTCTTCCACATTCCTAATGAAGGGCTTGTGCCCGAAATGTTGACTCTCCTGCTCCATGAATGCTGCCTGACATGCTGTGCTTTTCCATCGCTGCACGTTTTGACTCCACTAAATGCCTGGTGATTCTGCCTTTTTCATTCTCTTCGCACATCAAACAAGTTAACTCATTCATTAGCATTCAGTCAGGTAAACTTTATCTGATTAAACTCGAATTTTGTTTGCATATTGTTATTTACCACTTAGATAAAAACAGTTGCCTAGTGCATGACATTAAAGACCAATTTGTTAGATGACCACAACAAAAGGCTGAGAATAGCTTGTTAAAGTAACATGCCATTTGCAGGAAATAACATCATTGGAGCTGGGAGATCTACAAGGAAGTACTGGACCTCAAGCATGTCATTCCTAGCAGAAGTATAGATCTCATAACAAAAGTCTAGGTGAATGAAAGTAAGACAAAACAAAGAATAAAAGATCACAGTTCAATCTGAAAAAGAGGTTTGAAAAATGAAAAGGTGCCTTTTATGACTTGATTGATTGCTCTTTGCTGAGTTCTTCTACTGCAGTACACAGTGCATGCCATTCTTGTTTGATCTGCCTTTCAAAACATTGAAGAAAATTAGTCCTTACAAGAAGAAGGCGAGATTGTGCAATTTAGAGCTGATTCATTTACTTGTCAGACTTGACTGACACAGTGAGAAGTTGGGCCCAAATGTAAAGCTCTCTTCAAACAAGCTGAGACAACCTCGACCACGTGAAAGAATTGTTCGCTGTTGAATTGCTTTGGCCCAGTACCAGCATACTCACCCAATGCCCACACACCCCTAACACTATCCTCACCCATCTCCTTCCTTCCTTCTCTCAGTGGTGCTGGTAAGGGCAAATGTATTCAACTCTAAATTTGAATCCTTCCAATAGAAAATAAAAGACAATCAAAATTGAAAAACACTCCTAAAGCAGAACTATACTGTGACATGATATTGTTCACTGGAGTCAAATTAAGTGATTTCTTACCTTAACAACATTGAGACAGGAATGAGATGAAACACACTAACCCATTTTATCTTGGAAAATCCCAGCATCTAATGCAGCAACATTTCTCATCCTTGTGGTGATAACTAATGTGAACCGCACTGATGTGTGGTAGCTGGCTTTGTGAATGATACACCAGATGTCTCTATACACAACAGAATTTTTGATCAAATGGGTGGTAATTGGTATCACTAAAGCAGTTGGAATTTCAGAACTTGTTAGTCCAATTACCAGGTTTTCAAAAGTGTTGGGATATGGCACTACTTTTGTTTTTTTTAAATTAATAACTGATTTCTATTTAAATGCTAACATTCAAATTGCTACAGGCATCTTATACCTCAATTCACAAAGTGCTTTTTAATTTATTTGCGTCTCTAATGAGACCTTAATTCAAATTCAACCCTATAAAACAAATTTGTCCTTCCCTTTGCCTCAATCCAAATCCAGTCATCCTTATTTTATGTAAAAAAAAAGCAGCCTGAATTGAATTTTCATTATCAATCTCCTGGAGATTCTCTTTTCTCCTGACATAGAGAAACAAATAGCAGTATTGTGCCGAGTAAATTTCCTGGTAGTTTGAATTTAACTACAAGTAAACACCATGACATGCAAATGCTTTCTTCATTTCAGCTGAATGAGACACTGAAAATCCCAAAGCCATTTTTCATCCCATCCAGTGTTAACATTGTTGATTAATCAACGATGTTGTACTTAGTTGCCTAGATCTCACATCAAATTGTGGATTTTGCTCCACTTACACAATATTTGCTGTTGGGATCTCAAGTTGCTGGTGAAGAACTTACTGACAAAATTTGTAGTCCATTCTTGAATAGGTAAATTGCAGAACTGCAAAATAATGCCTGATGTATTCAGTGCACATTTTCATCCATAATTAATTTTAAAATCCTTTACTTAGAAACTGCATAATCTTACAAACAAACTTTGTATATTTTCTCTAAAACAAGTGCAGCATTGTACTTGGAAATATTTTTTGTCTCAAAACCCTTCCTTCCTTAGGTCTGCTGAGGCAAACGGTTCGTGATACTGATAGACACTCTGCTCCTTTTGCTGACATAATGTTGTGCTTGTGAATTAGCACTTCCGGGAACATTTACTCTCCACACAATGGATGCTAATATAGCTGCAGTGTTTGCCATTAGCAAGATGCACTGCAGGAACACATTCAAGTTTCTTCAAAAGCACTTTCCAAATTTTCAAACCGTACCATTTACAAAGATCAGGAAAGCAGACATGAAGCAATACATTCACCTCGAAGTTTCTCTCCAAATCATATAAGATCCTGAATTGGAAATATATCGCTGTTCTTTCATTATCACTGGGTCATTGTTTCAGAACACCCAACCTAACAGCACTGTAGGAATAATTTCACCACTTGGATTACATTGGTTGGAGACAGTGATGAGCACATCTTTTGAATTAACAGAAAGGTTGCATGATCTATGCATACATAACTTAGAAAGCTATTGGGGAGGTGTTGGTCTAGTGGCATTATTGCTAGATGATTAATCCAGAGACCCAGCTAATGTTCTGAGGGTTAGGGTTCAATTCCCCCCATGGAAAATGGTGGAATTTGAAATTAGAAAACAAGTCTGGAATTAAGAGTCTAATGATGACCATGAAACCAGTATTGAGTTTTGGAAAGAGACATCTGGTTCACTTATTCCTTGTGGAAAGGAAACAATCATCATTCCCTGCTTTGGCTGACATGTGACTGCAGGCCCATAATAATGTCGTTGACTCTTAACTGCAATTATCTAGGTAATGAATGTTTGTCTACCCAGTGACACTCTCAATTCGATGAATAACTAAAAGAAACTCTTTAAAAACTTTATATTTACACTTAATTACATGAACTGTCCTTTTTGTTCTCACAATGCTATACTGTAGCATGTTTATATTATATACTCTCTGTCACTCTACATAAATATGGATATGTAAAAGGTTCTGATATGTAAATTATATATCTAGAGAAACATACAACTAAATGGACAAGGATATTGTGATCTAAGATAGATTTAGACCTGTGAGGCTGGCATGCAAATGCTTTCAAGCCATCTTCATAGCTGCATATTTATTTCTTCATTTTAATTTTATATTATAACTGCTTACAATTTCATACTGGCACAATTAAAGCCCAGCTGCAACTGAAACCCTGATCCATACATTTGTTTTCTTGGACTTGACTATTCAAATATACTCAGACTGGCCTACCATCTTTCACCTATCATAAATGTAAGGTCATCCAAAACTCTGTCCCTCGATCCTCCTTTGAGACGCTTGTTGTATTTTACAACTCCATTGAAGCTTTTGGGAATCTGCCCTGATGTTACCTTACATGATTCAATGCCAATGTTTGTTGGAAAAGACTTCTGTGGAATGTTTTACGATTTTAGACATGCTATATGCAATGAAGTTGCTAAAGGACTTTTTTGTTGTAGCAAGAGGTCCACATGGTTCTACCCCTGTTCAAACACACACAGTGCATCTCTCACAATTATGATAACTTCAAACTCACCTCCAATTTTCTAAGAATCCATTTGTGCCTCTTTCTCTGACTGATCCAGTGATATAAACCATGCTGATAGCAACAAACCTATCTTTTGTCCACTTCCCTCAGTTCAATTACAACCTCTACATTGCCTGACATTAAGTGATTCAGCAAAATTACTGCCATAGTTTGACAGTATATCTTTTCAAGGAAAATGCTAGAAGGTACTCTTAAAGATGTTATAACAGGGCACTTGGAAAAGGTCAAGGCCATCGGGCAGAGTCAACATGGTTCTGTAATAGATATCATATTTAACTAACTTGCTTGAGTTCTTTGAAGCAGTAACTTGTGCTGTAAATAAAGGAGAACCCGGGTATGTACTAGATTCCCAGAAGTCATTTGATTAGGTGCCATATCAAAGGTTTTAGCAGAACATTGGATTATAATATACTGACACAGCTAGAAGATTAGTTGGCTGACAGGAATCAGAGTATATGATTAAATGGATGTTTTTCAGACTGACAGGATGTTACAAGTGTGGTGTTCCACAGACATTGGTTCTGAGGTCTCAACTCTTTACAATATGGATAAATGATTTGGATGATGTGACCTAAGGTATGGCAGCTAATTGCTGATGTTGTCAAGATAAGTAAAAAGTGAGGACAAAGAATCACAGAATTATTAAGAATTGAAGAATTGAATTGAATTTGCCTTATTGTCACATGTTTTCAAATGAGCACAGTGAACATTTTACAAGTTGTCACTCACAGCACCACCTTAGGGACAAAGGTACCTAAGTACAGCTTCTTAAGTGTAAATTCTTAGGAAAAAATATATGGAAAAATAAAGAAGTAAACAGTCCAGGATTACAGATTATAGGAATAAATTTTTAAAAATAGGAAAACAAAAACAGAATAACAGTCCTCCCAACCCAGGACACATTGGCCCCCATCCTCCCGTAACTGTCAAGGTGCACAAGGAGGCCATCCAGTGTCTGCACTGGATCTTTAAAGTGAATATTACTACAGCCAATTTCCTGCTAGCTCATACCCTTTCACAATATTTCTATCTAAATAATCATCCATTGCTCTCTTCAATGCCTCCTTTAAACCTGCCTCCACCAGACTGCCAGTCAGTGCATTCCACACCCTACTTACTCACTGAATGAACAAGTTTGTTTTCAAATCACTTTTGCTTCTTTTGCACTTTATTGTAAATCTATGTGGATACAGTATGTTAAAATATTTTTTAAAGCAACAGTATATGGATTTTTGATTACCAAGGGGATAAAAGATTACCAGGTTATACAGGATTGTAGAGTTGAGGTTAAAGTCAGTCATGATCATATTGAATGGTGGATCAGGCTCGAAGGGCTGAGTCGCCTATACTTTTTCCCTTTTTGTATGCTTCTCAAATTTCATGCACTTGAACTTTATAAGGACCAGACATATCATTTTCAATCCCCAGTAAAATCTTGCTTCCTTATCCTCAACCTCATTAGAGGGATTTAAATAAACAGGAAAGAATGAGACCATGAAAGGATTTGGGAAAAAGAAAATTCAGAACTTTGAAACTGGGGAGTTGTGGGGAGAAGGAAATGGGACTGTATATGAGTTAGAGATTGAACTGCAATGTTTTGGGTAACTGACAGGTTTATCTTACAGTTAGATATTCAGATGCTTGGTGAAAGTTACAGAAGTGGTGAAGTGGAAGGAGTTGGGTTAATGGAGGCAAGGTAAGTAGTTCAATAACAGGCAGAGGAGAAGCTTTTAATCCTGGGAGCAATTGTGAGGGCGGTTGATCCTGTGTGGGTGTGAGTGGAAGTCAGGTCCCTGGGTGGGAATGAGAGGTTAAGTCTGAAGCCTCATAATAGGCTTGCATGCCTTGCTGATAAGGCTGGTTAGGTGGAGGAGTGGAAAAGGGTCATGCCTGAAGATGAGGTTCCTCAGGCAGGTATCGATAACCAGGAGGCAGGGGTAAAGACTAATTCCCACATTGATGAAGCAACTAGATATCCTGATGTTTGAGAATCCTCACTGACAACAGTTAAAGCTGAAGAGTAGAATATGGTAAGGATCAAAGCCTCCTTGAAGTGGGTTTATGGCATTTCCCTATTTTGCTCTCAGTTAAAGCCAAAAATGGACACTTGGAGATAGCTTTGGATTGAGGAAAAGGTTGCTCAGATTGTACTTCTCCACTCGACTCAGTGCCCCCTATCTTTTCAACTTAAATATCCCCTAGTGTTTACCATGGAACAACTTTAAAATCCCTGTCATTATCCATGAATGTTGAGCCTTGCCCTTTGCTACGCAAGAAAATTCCTCCAGCTGTGTATCTCTCATTGGCCTCCTGGTTACTTTTGCTTTGCCTTTGAGCCTCAGCTCATTTATCTTTATTGTTTGGAACTTCATTCAGTAACCCCTCCATCCCTCATTTTGAAATGCCTCCTGAACTAACATTTCTATTTGTGGGAAAAGGCAATATCTTTCCCCTTTGTGAAATGCTTTGAGACCGTGTCTATGTTAAGATGAATTAAAATTGTTGTGTTGAGTTCAAAAATGTTTTGTTGCATCATATAAAATTTGGCAGTATAAATGGGATTAATATCCGAATATTATCAGGTACCACAAAGGTCTGAAGCAGCAGTGAAATTGTTCAAAACAAACTGATGAAAAAGCATCTTGTTATTCTTTCTTTGCCAGGTTTGCCACAGTGGTAGCTAACCTCCAACTAAGAAGAATGTGGGTTCAAGCCTCAATCCAGAGGCCAAGCACTCTAATGCAGTACTGAGGGAATGCTGCATTAATGAAAGTGTTACCTTTGTATGAGACATTAAATTATGTTTTACCTGTTTCTCAGGTATATAATTATAATTTTTAATTATCATCATGAAAGCTCACATTACATTATTTCAAAAAATGGAAGGAGTTAGTCTCATAATCCTCACTTCATCATTCCTCAACCAACGCCTAAAACAGATCAATTGGTCAATTATTTCAGCGCTATTTGAAAGAGCTTGTAGGGCATAAATTGCTGTTGTTTCCTATAGCAATAACTACTTTTCAAAAGAACTTCATTCACTATAAAGTATTTAGACCATCCTGGGGTCATAAAAAGTAATGTATAAATGCAAGCTATTTCTCTTTTTTTTTGTTCTGCTTCCAATAATCATACATTGTCCACACTCCCTTGCCAAAATGGCAATCAAAGAGGTATCTACTGAGCTCTGATGGCGCCTATCTGAAAGCCACTACTAGCTGCATATTAGCAGCAATTTTTTTTCCCCACCATCCATTCCTGTTTGGCATTGCTGTCAAAGTTGCAATTTGAAGTACGAGGAAATTGTATGCAGAAACCTCAGCCTGCACCAGACCCTTTGATATAGCAGGGTAATGTTCCTATTTCCTTTTTAGCAGGACTGGTACCAATTTAAGATTCAAAGGAAGTGATAAAGTAGTCTGTGAACAGACCTTTTAGAAATCATCTAAATAAATAAAAAAATCTCAATTTGTAGCCCTGTGTGCACAGTATGTAATTTACAGAGCATGGAAGGCCTAAAAACAGAAATCCACAGCTTGACGCTTTAGAGCACAGACTGCTGTGACACTTTTAAAAGTGTAATGAACAAAGAAAAACCAAGAGCAGACTTTTAATATTTGTCTTTACAAATTGCTTACTGAATCCTTTAAATTTTCCCTTGTACCATGCCATTTAGTATTATGCTTCCATAGCATGACAAAACCTGTAGTTAGTAGACATACTGGGGAGACTGAGTATTGTAAATATATACTGTGGGGCAGAATTTTAAAAAAATCATCCTGTGGAGTTGAAATTCTTTCATTATATGCTGGAAGAAAATAATCCATTGCATATCTGTTATAATTATCACCATCCAGCCCAATAAATTCTTCAGACACTGTAGAGGCTTGACCCAGTGAACATATACTATGGGGGCATGACCTAGTAAGACAATAGATACAGGAAAAGTTTAGCCCAGTTAATGCATACTTAAGGGGCATAACCTAGAAAGCTTGATGTATAATCAGGTATTAACCCAATAAATATATGCTACATTGTGTCAACGAAATAAATACATAACAAATGCACAAAACATAAAGTAGTAAACAGAACATATATTGTAGGAATATTGAGCAATGAAGCTAATAACTATAACCCAGAGGGCAGCGAATACTGAGTGTAACAATAAAAAAAATTGTGCATAGCCTCTTTAACATTTGCCAAGTTGCTGCAGGAGCATTACCAAATAAAATTTGACACAAAGCCACATAAGGAGATATTAGGACAGATGATCAAGAGCTTTATCAAAGAGGAAGGTTTAATGAGTGACTTAAATGAGGACAGACACAAGAAGAGAAGCAGAGAGATTCGGAGAGGAAATTCCAAAACTTAGTCAGTTGGCAGCTGAAGGCACAGCTGCCTTTTATGGAGTTATTAAAATCAAGGATGCGCAAAGCACCAAAAGTGAAGGAGGAAAGGTATCTCAGGGGATTCTGTGGCTAAAAGGGATCAGAGTTGAGGACTGAGGTCATGGAGGGACCTCAAATCAAGGCTGAGAATTTGAAAATCAAGGCATCGCTTTACTAGAAGTCAATGCAAGTGAGCGAGCAAGCAAAGCATGATGTGTGAACAGGATGTTATCCGAGTCGAGTTATGGACTGCAGAGTTTTTGACAATCTGAAGTTTTTGGAGGGTAAAACTCGGAAGGTCAATCTGGACTGTATTTGCATAATCAATTACCAAGACATCGACAAGCTTTTTAGCAGCAGATAAGCTGAGACAGAGTAAGAATAAGGCACTGTTATGGGGGTGGGAATAGTCAGTTTTAATGATGGCATGGACATGAGCTCATCATCCAATGGTGAAGTACAATACTAAGATTGTGAACAGTTTGGCTTGGTCTCAGACAGCGGCCAGAGAGAAGGCTACATATGGCATCCAGGGACTATGTTGTGGCTGAGACAATGAATTCTATGTGCCAGGATCTACTTGTTGTGCTCCCTACAGGGTTGGGGCACAAAGATTGTGGGATCCCCACTGGCCATGCTCCCACCTATTTAAAAGATCTCCCCCAAGTGATTGGGATGGAGAGTACATGATTCCTCCAATGGTGTTCAATTAAAGGGACAGCTCCTGAGCCCACATTGAAGCTGTCTAGTTTTACTGAGAAATCTCCCTGTGTGATGAGGTGCCACTTGCACACTACTTGTCAAATACTGGCGGAGGTAGGAGGTTGGCATTCACAAATTCCACCACCAGTCAGATTAAGAAATTTCACCACGTCTCAGTCCTAAATGGCTTACCTGGTATCCTGAGACTGCGTCCTATGTCAGCCATGCTGTCGTGAGCATCTCAAGTGGATGATTGAATATAGCCAAGTTACTATATTGTGTGCAGACTGCCCTTCACTAGTGATACTGTAGTCAAAAAGTGTGATGCTGGAAAATCACAGCAAGTCAAGCCACATCTGAGGAGCAGAAGAATCAATGTTTTGGGCATTAGCCAGATTCCTGATGAAGAGCTTAAGCCCAAAACTTTAAACTCTCCTACTCCTCGGATGCTGCCTGACCCGTTGTGCATTTCCAGTGCCACACTTTTCGACTCTTACTCTCCAGAATCTGCAGTCATCAACTTCTCCTGGTGGTACTGTAGTACTGGGTTCCCTGACTGATAGCTGTACCTGGATTGGAGAATAGCCCCCATCAGTTTCTGACATGGTCGTTTCGTTGAATGAATGCCCAGTGTGATTGCTAGCAAGCAGCTGTCATATGATTTTGAAGTTAGACTAAGGTCCAAGTGTGCCATTTATCAAGATGTCTTCCTGCCCACCACAAACCACCCCCTTTCCCCACTATATCACGCCACACTCACCCTGGATATATCCCTAATGACAAATACCCAGTCTGTACCAAACAGCACCTCACTACAGCACCACTGATAACCTTTGGTTCTTGCTGAAGCACAAACACACCAACAGGTATGGCATTGGCAACACAAGGCATGGATGGTGTGAGTATGCAGGTAGGTGCTAATAAAGTAAGCAAACAGCCTCATCCAATCCATGAGCCAAATGTCTGTCTCCACACCCAAACAGACCCTGATGCAATTTTTCAATGTTTTTTTCTGGTGTGCCCTGCATGAAATCTGAATTTCCTAAAGTAAGTACATCAGAGATGCACCATGAAGGTTGTAAGGAATTGGTACATGCCAGATGCCAGTGACTTGGATGAAAGTTGCTTGTGCCTGTGGATCATGCCACGAGCTGTATATTGGTCAAACACAACATGGACATCATAGGGAGCAAGCAGCTGCCAGGCCCCTGCTCTGCTTTCCATATCATACTTTCTCAACATCCAAGTTGTTAGATGAGTTTGGTAAGATAGGAAGTGAATATGAATAAGGTGAGTTAAGTCCACTGAACAAATGACAATTTCCATAACTGATAATTTGCCACTGCCTAAATAAAAATCACCATATTGCATGTAAAAACCATAATGAAATCGAGCAAGATTCAATACTTGCATAAGTAACTGTATCTTAATTTTATCACTTCTGGTAAAATAGTCACTTTGGTGCTCTCTTCAACTGCTTCATGCTATTTATATTTAACTTGACTTCTCATTTCAAATGCTGCTGATTTTTGTGATAATTCATATATTCAATGGTATTATCTGGTTTGTCTGTTTTTATTAAAGAGTTTGATAAACATGAAATGTTGCCTTCAATTTTTACCCCATTTTATTAAGACATGATGCCAACCACTTGAATATGCATCATCATAGCACTTATTGTAACATTTTATGGTGTAATATTGAAAGTTATCTTGAGCTGAGAGGCTCAGTGCATTTTGATTTTGGATTCCACATTTTATGCTTTATAAAATAAAATATGTGACAATTTGATCGGGGTAATCAGTGCATGGGTAACTATAGAAACAATTTGAGCATTGCTTGTAGTTCAGGGTGTCACCACATCCACTCAGGAATTACAGCCTTATGTATCCCTCTTCTTAGATCTTTGTGCATTTTATCATTTATATGAAATACACAATCTTAAACATCTTGCACATTCACAAGCAAAAGATTTCTCAGTTATCTCTGATATTGAAATACACTGTAGATAACGTATGATAGATTTTATGTTGAACCGAACTGGTAGCAAGATCTAAACTGTTCTTGAATGCTGATGAGTTCACACACAGCAATAAAAGTGGCCATGTAAGGATCCCATTCAATGTATCAAAAAATATAGTCAGTGAAAATATTAGCATTGGCAAAATAAGAGAATGATTCAACAAATCACAACAGATGAGCTCTGTGGACACTAGGACTATATTGTCAGAAAATGATGTCAACAGCAACTACAGTGCAGTTCATGACTACAGGTGTCATCATATCCACTTTCAAGACACTTGCATCTGTCTCCGCTCCCACAGGGGGGATTCATTAGCATCTGCAGAACTAACAGCCTGAATAAGTGCCACTCATTTCTGTAGCTTCTGTGGAAGGTTTTATTTTCTCAGCTCTAATTCACATATCGATAGATATGAGGAATAAGGTTACATAAGGTAACAAATGAGGTTTCAAAGCAGATTTGGCAGGATCATCAAATGAGGATCTGGTTGGTGATACTAAATATAATCCTCCTTTTGGTGAGCAGCGTGCTATTTCGAAGTGGTGTTTACTTAAATAAATGACATAATCTGGGTTCTATATCTCAGGTAGCAAATAAGCCACAATGAGTGAACTAAGCCTGCTCAATGGCATAGCTCTACAGATGCACAAGCACTTGTATTGGATGTCTGTCTCATCTACATTCTGTGACTATGTGCAAAATGGTTTCATTCCTACACCATAAAATGGTACTGAAGTGGCAGCAGAAATGTAAGGCAGGCAGAACAAACTGCATGCAGAAGAAAGAAACACCACAGGTGGAACTTGGTTACAATTCTTTTATCTTGTTTCGTTCAACATAAAGCTGCACGTATCAACATAAGTATAACTTCTGAGGTGAAAATGGAATGAAACAGGCACCACACTGGCAAAGAGTATTTGCCAATTGTGACTGACAGATAGAAGTTTTAATTGCTTTATTGATCAAATTATTGGTTAATTTTACAAACAAATTGTTTCCTATTCAGTAAAGTGGATTTGTTCCCTGTCAGCTGAAGAATGTTGTACCTGTAGAATTGAATGTTATTTCTTTTTTGTTTCATGCAGTATACAACAGTCCACTGTTTAGAGGATTGCACTTTCTTCAATATTTCACCATTACAAAACCTCTATAATTCAGTTTTTAATATGGACTACCGGAAGCCTTTTTCACTCAGATTCCTTCATTTCATCAATAATAATAATATTTCTCCCAATTGATGGAAACTAGATTCCAACCAAGAACCATGCATTACTTGGTCTTTAAAGCCAGCTCAAGTTTCATGGAAAACGAGGAAAACACACTTAAGAATTTTTTGCAAAAACATATACTAAGATATGCGTTTGGTATGCTTTCCTTTATTGGTCAGAGTATTGAGTACAGGAGTTAGGAGGTCATGTTGCGGCTGTACTGGACCCTGGTTAGGCCACTGTTGGAATATTGCGTGCAATTCTGGTTTCCTTCCTATCGGAAAGATGTTGTGAAACTTGAAAGGGTTCAGATAAGATTTACAAGGATTTGAGCTATAGGGAGAGGCTGAACAGGCTGAGGCTGAGGGGTGACCTTATAGAGGTTTACAAAATTATGAGAGGCATGGATAGGGTAAATAGGCAGTCTTTTCCCTGGGGTGGGGGAGTCCAGAACTAGAGGGCATAGGTTTAGGGTGAGAGGGGAAAGATATAAAAAAGACCTTTGGGGCAACTTTTTCACACAGAGGATGGTGCACGCATGGATTGAGGAAGTGGTGGAGACTGGTACAACTGCAACATTTAAGAGGCATTTGGATGGGTATATGAATAGGAAGAGTTTGGAGGGATATAGGCTGGGTGATGGCAGGTGGGACTAGGTTGGGTTAGGATATCTGGTCGGCATAGACAGGTTGGACCAAAAGGTCTGTTTCCGTGCTGTACATCTCCATGACTCTAACTATATATACATAGACTCAGAAAGGTTTTTATTTCATGAATGAACAGGAACTGTCTAAATGTGTAAACTTCAAAGTTTTAAGTTTACAATAAATAGAGATAAATATAATTTAATATTTACAAAGGAGTTGTCATTACCTGCAAAAGATTTCCATGTTGGAATGAATTAATTAGATTAGATTAGATTACTTACAGTGTGGAAACAGGCTCTTTGGCCCAACAAGTCCACACCGACCCCACCGAAGCACAACCCACCCAGACCCATTCTCCTACATTTACCCCTTCACCTAACAGTACGGGCAATTTAGCATGGCCAATTCACCTAACCTGCACATTTTTGGATTGTGGGAGGAAACTGGAGCACCTGGAGGAAACCCACGCAGACACGGGGAGAATGTGCAAACTCCACACAGTCAGTCGCCTGAGGCAGGAATTGAATGCGGGTCTCTGGCGCTGTGAGGCAGCAGTGCTAATCACTGTGTCATCGTGCCGCCCAAAGGTAACAATGAAAGGTAACATCTAAGAAACCCTGAAAGATATGATTACCTTCGTGGCAGAACCCCTCACAGGCCTCGAGGCCCTAGCTTTCATTTTCAAAGTCTATAATAATTTTGTAGCAAGGGGCAAATGAAAAAGATGACAAGAAAAACATTAAATGCAATTTTATAAATGCAAAATATTAAAGGACAAGACTCATAAAAGAAGAGATGTTTGGAACGAAACAGAGAGAACACACTATCGCGATCTGGCTGGGCTATGAATTTTTTTTGTTGTTTTAACTTCCTGTTTTCTGAAAGTCTTAATTCTTCAATGCTAAAACTGGCTGAACTCAATTTGTTGAAGGAGATGAGTCAATAGAACATGACTATTTGAAATTTGTTGCTTGCAAGCACTAAGTTGGTGGTCTCCCTCATAATGACTACAAAGGAGGATCAAAAACACAAAATATCGCATTTGAACAGGAGGAATTCCTCTGTTTTATTTGTGGCTAAACACATGAGATGGGAATATTGTAAATGATTTGTTTTATTCCTGCTACATGGAATCTGGAATGAAGCTTTATGCTGACATTATGTCCAAAAGCAGACAAACAAGGTTCATCCAGACAGAGAAAAAAAATAACGCCTGGGGCTGCTTGTTTATTTTCAGTGCACAAAATCTATAAGAATCTGCTACAATACGTGGCTTCTGTTTGAATTTATGTAATTATTATTTGGAATTGACAAGCAAATCGATTAGGAATCAGATACTGCAGTGTTAAAGGGCAATACTATAATCTGTGGGGCTGGGTTGATGATATAACCTTTCCTGTAATTTAACATATGAATGCACTGGTATTCTGCTCATAAATTTGAAGTCAGTTATGTCAATATTGAAGTTAAATAATCAAGATGTGTTTTGTTATATACGCAAACTATATTATCAGATGTGATGAGTGGAGTGCTGCAGGGGTCAGTGCTGAAACCTCAATTTTTTTACAATTTTCATCAATAACTTAGATGAGGGAGTGTAGGCATGGTGGATAAATTCACAGGTGATGCAAAGGTAGGCAAGAAAGTAAGCTTGAAGAAGACCTAAAGCTTTTGCAGACAGATATAAATAGATTGAGCAAATACATAAAGTTCTGGCAGTGGAATATATTTTGGAAAAACATGAAGTTATTCACTTTGGCAGGGATAAAGCAGAGTGTTACTTAATCAGAGAACAATTGCAGGATTCCACAGTGCAGAGGTCTTCACTGCTCTATAGTATGTTTCACAAAAATTTAATATAATTATGAAGACCAATGGGTTGCTATACTTTATTTCAGGAGGAAGTGAACACAAAAGTAAGGATGTCATGCTTCAGTTTTACAGAGCGCTGGAGAGACTACTTTATATGTATTTAGTAAATGATTTGTAAATCTGCTAATTTAAGTGAAAATAGAATTGCATGGGAGGTGATTCAGAGGATATTTTCTGCATTGATACTTGGAATGAATAGGTGATGGTCATTCCCTTGCATTTGTGTCATGCGAATAACAATGAGATTCACCACCAATGAATCCCCTTAATCAACATCCTTGTAGTTACAATTGACCAGAAACATAAAGGCTACAAGAGCAGGTCAGAGGCTTGGAATACCAAAGCTGAGTAACTGATCTCCTAACTCTTCAAAGGCTGTCCATCATCTACAAGACACAAGTCATGAACATGATGGAATACTCTGCACTTGCCTGGATGAGGGCTTTCCCCCGAAACGTCAATTTTCCTGCTCCTTGGATGCTGCCTGATCTGCTGTGCTTTTCCAGCACCACTCCGATCTCTACTCTGGATGAGGTGCAGCTCCAACATTATTTACAAAGTTTGAATCCACCTAAACTGCACACCTTTGGACAGTGGAATGTAACTAGAGCACCTGGCAGGAACTCTTGCAGACATGGGGAGAATGTGCAAACTCCACACAGTTGCCTGAGGTTGGAATAGAACCTGGGTCCTTAGCATTATGAGGCAGGAGTACTAACTACTAAGCCACTGTGCTGCTCTTTGGAACAGCACTATTTTTAATATTTATGTTTGAATTTTATCATGAATCAATGCCATAATGACTGATGATTGGCATTCAATGAGATGACCCATCAGTTAAAATAAGGAGAACAATAAATGAAATTATCCCTTAAGATTCACAGAACATATTACAAAATCATACATTCATTGGAGCAATTCTGAGGCTGTGACTTTTATTCTAAGGGTTCTGACGATGTTATCTTGATAATTTGTAATGTATAACCTCAGATAATTTCTTTGGATGATTGTCAGTAACCACACAAAATCAGTTGTCAAGATTTCTGATGCCACCTGAACTACTTGATTAGATTATTTGCTATGGAAGAGTTACACCAGACCTCATACCACAAGTTACAGTAAAGGCCTTGACATTGATTCTTGGCAACCTGGAGTTGTGAACTAAAAACTAGCAGACTTAAATTTGAAAAAGAATAATTATATCTGAATCCCATGTTGTGACAGTGTTTCCTTTACTCCTTTATTATTGAAGAATACCTACACAATTGGATTATTTGAATTTTTTTAAGCAGCGTAGAGCAATATTTGCCTCTTAAGCTCCACATGTTAGATGCATGCTACATTTTGACATTGATTTAGAATCCCACAAGTCTAATGCAAGAATTGAGGCAACAAAAGGAGCAAGTTGAAGGCAAACTCTGACAGAGATGCATTGTTCAGTAATCAACAGACAGTGCAAAATATAAATCGGGTTCTACAGGATGGCTGGTTCATATATGGTGCTATCCTGTAGACAGTTGCTGAATTTCAATGATGCTAATTTGGGAAAATTCCAACTCCGTTCCGAAGGGGTACAGGACAAAGTATAATTTATTACCAATAAATTTTGACTGGATAAGCTTATTCAGCCTGAAACAAAAACAGTTCTGATGAAGTGTCAACAAATGGAAACATTAACTCTGTGTCTCTCTCCACAGATGCTGCTTGACCTGTTGTGTATTTCTGGCATCTTCCCTTTTATTTTTGTGTGTAAGTAAACCAGAGGGGAATAAAATAATTTATAGAAAAACATGGATATTCTTGCAGAATTGGGTTGTCATTAGAATGAACTTAGAGATCTGTGATTTAACATGATTTTGGAGGACTAATAAAGAACCTGCATACTCCTTGTAATGTAAGGCAACATTCTCCCATTTTTAGGCTCTATGTGATTTTCAACTGGTTTCGTGATGAATGTCCAATGGCTCACAGTGACTTTTCTCATGCTGTTTTGAGTTCCACATCTTGTTAATTATGCAACAGGCCCTTTCGTTGTCCATACTGCACAGTCGTGCAGTCAGAGGCGAAGTGTCTGCCATTCCTCTGATCTTCCAGCATACAACCACTGACATCAAATTTAAAACCCAGCTAACACCACTTCTAGCCAAGAGCTTCCTTGTGCACTGCCCTCTTAGAAAACCAGAAAGTCTCAGTCTCAGAAAGGGAAAGTGGCAGCTGCCATTTAAGGTAAAGACCTGAACATCCTAGTTGACAGACAGGTTGTGGCTGAAAGAAGGGTCATTTTCCACCCAGCAAACTACCAAAGGAGACTCAGGCACCAAACCGAGATGACCTGGACATTGATAATGAGACTAAGTATCAGGTGGAATGCACTGTAGTGCAAAGAAAAAGTTGATGATCTATGCTCTGCAAGGGTAAGTGCCAGCAGCTATGATTCTGCTGCTTCACAATCAGTCCAACTCTGGCATGAATCACAAGCCTCACCAATGCCTATGGATGAACAACCTTACTACTACATGCAATATCTGACTCAATGGCTCTCACCCCCCCTCCTCCTCAACAACTGGTAACCCTTCTTGCCCATGAGCTAAAATAAATCCTGAGAAACTGGCAGTCAAGATGAAATCATAAAGTGAGTGAGTGTCAAGAAATGAAATTAAGTGCCATAAGGTTCTTGAGGGTGGATGTGAGAGATGGCTGTGTGCCCCTATGCAGAAAGTCATCTAGCAGGAGCAGTTGCCCATAAGCCTCCAAATGAAGTCCCGAAGGGTTGAAGTGGACTCTTCTTTGGCCCTAGACCCATCATGATCATATTGTAAAATTGGCAGTTTGCCGATGCAGACTTTGATGGATGAAGAGTGGAGGAAGATGCTGTCCATGAAGCATCCAAGGACGTGAAGGCCCAGAGTAACCAAATGGCAAGTTACATCTGCCAGGTAACTGCCCTGACCTTCAAATCAATAATTGTGTCTATATTGGGTATCTTCAGAGATGATAGAAGTATTGCAAACTGCATAGAAAGGAGGAAAGATTAGCTAAAAATGAGATGTAAATGCATGGAAATAGAGCAGTCACTGCTTATTTGCGTGATTTAGAAATGACTAAAACCTTGAAGGGAAATCTGAACTTCTTTCTCAGCATTGTAAATCAGGTTTTTTTTCATTCTTGTCATATTTTTCCACATATCTCGCCATTGCCAGTATCAATAAAGGCTGGAAACATTCTGCCCAAAGAAAAGACATGAGCGTGATCTGAAAGAAGTCCTCAAGATTGTGAAATGTTTGAGTTAAACACAGAAGTGTTTCCATTTGCAGGTGAAGCCAAAATATAACATAGTTATCAATAAATCTCATAGGATGTCTTCTTGTTCCAAAGAGTGGATAATTTGTGAAGCTCGCTGCCAAAGACACAGCTAATGTTCGATAAGTTAACAAAAATGAAAAGATATTCTGATGGGATTAAATGAGAGTTGGGAGAAGGCTTTCATAGAGAACAAACACAAGCATGATTTGGTTGAAATGAATAGCTTGTTTTTGTACTGTAAAAACATTGTCATTCAAAAAGAATAATTGGCATGACTGATCCAAAATTCAAACTGGTGCAGTCAAGGAGTATTTTTATGGATAGTATTTGTTCATTAAACTTAAACCTGAAAGGATTTGGAAAGGATGAAAGGAGTGCGAGATTTATAGATCTCATAGAGGTGATGTGCAGGATATAAAATTTCAGTTTTCCAATTGTGTGCTGAAACAGAGGTGAAGTCAGCGATAGGCTTGCAGTGTGTCAAACTAGCCTGTGACTTGGACATAAATGCAATATATTTACGTACCATGAAAAATCACTGATGTAAAACAGTTTTCATTGGTCCTACCTTGTCATGAAGTCATTAGTGCATATGAATCTTGTGGCATCCAGTTCACTGCTGACTAAGGTTGGCTATATACCATTTTGCTTTGTATGGTTATATGTACAGTCAGGAGAATGGTCTTTTACGTGGAGGCCTGGGACTATCAAGGATAAGTCAATGGTGAGGTGACTGTGGAGTGGGGTGAGGGGCGGTGGTGGAAAACAAAAAAACTTGGAGCAGGTCATTTATCCCTTCGAGTCTGCTCCACCATTCAATATGATCATGGCTGATCTTCTATCTTAATGCAACATTCATGCTTTCTCTCCAGACCCCTAGATGCCTTTAAAAGCAAAAATAAAAGCACTGTCTTGAATTTATTCAGTAAATGGTCTCGATGGCCTGTTGTCATAGGCAAATGAGCAAAGTCATAAGGCAGCCAAAATTGTCAGTGACATTGATGAGACCAATAAAGCAGAGGTGAAGTCCCTGGTGAGTATTTCCCATCATTGCTACACATTGAGAAACAGACAAAACAACAACAAAAGAACAAAAGACAAAGAAAGTAAGGAATACTGTTGATAAAAGTGTATTATACAGGAAAGAAATTTGGAAAACACATTAGAAAAATTAAAATTTGTTCTAAAACATTGTTCTTATTGGAAGTAGGAAGAGTGAAACTGAATGAAGTCAGTTACATGAAGAAATTAAGACAGAACTAGTAAAGGAATGCATTAAACAATATTAGTGAATAGAATTCTGGTCTCTTTCCTATCGGAAGGACCTTGTGAAACTTGAAAGGGTTCAGAAAAGATTTACAAGGATGTTACCAGGGTTGGAGGATTTGAGCTATTGGGAGAGGTTGAATAGGCTAGGGCTGTTTTCCTTGGAGCGTCAGAGGCTGAGGGGTGACCTTATAGAAGTTTATAAAATCATGAGAGGCATGAATAGGGTAAATAGACTAGGTCTTTTCCCTGGGGTGGGGGATTCCAGAACTAGAGGGCATAGGTTTAGGGTGCGAGGGGAAAGATATAAAAGAGACCTAAGGGGCAACGTTTTCCCGCAGAGGGTGGTGGGTATGTGGAATGGGCTGTCAGAGGAAGGGGTGGAGGCTGATACCCATCCAGATGCCTTTTAAATGCTGTAATTGTGGGTGCTAGCAGGGGGACTAGATTGAGTTGGGATATCTGGTCGGCATGGACGAGTTGGACCGAAAGGTCTGTTTCCATGCTGTACATCTCTATGACTCTATGAAAATGTTAATGAAAATCTATTGTTGTAGAAAATGTAATACTTAAGCAAAAATAGCAAAGCTGTATTTAGTTGGGGATCAACTTGGATGGAATGTTTCCAGAAGAATAAGCTAATTAATTTTTAGTTGGAAAAATATGGAATCAAATTGAAAGGCTTATCCTGAGCAGAAACCTAGATCTTAAGATAAAAGCTTGTTCATATTTTAATGAAAATATTCATATTTGCTGAAAATGGTCCTGCGTGACTAGAGTTTCCTTTTTATTACATCAGGTCAACAGCTACCTAATTCTCTGCACAATAAGTGACATGTTGCTACAATGTATGTTTGATCTGCAGCCTGGTTCTTGTGCAAAACCACTACAGACAGTTGTCCCACTTATTGAATCCTCTCAGATATTTCCTTCTCTCTGTACACTTTGTGATTATACAATCAAGTTGTGTTTAATTCAGTCACAGTTCTCAGGGAGCTTAGCTCTTTCATGTAGATGCAGACATCTAGCCTTGACCAGAAATACAGATATTTAATATTAAATCCATTTAAAAGCTGAAGTATTTAATAAAGACAGTAGTTTTTTTCAGATTCATGCCATCTTAATCTGGCTTCACACTTCTATTCTCCTGTAAAAAAAATAAAATTTGTACCTGTTGGGCATTGACAAACTAGAAGTCTGGAATTTCAATACTGATATTTTTATGGAAGTGACAGACATTTTAATTAGTGTGATCAAACTTTCCATAAATCAGCAGCTTTCTGTTTAACATGGACCCATTCAGTGATTACACCCAATATTTCTATCTCAAAACAGATGTAGTCTCATAGGTTTGAAACTGTTTTCACAACCTCAGTGAGAACATCTTAGATTGCAATGAGTTTTCAAAACCAATCCGCAAACTATACATTATTTTAGTGCAATCTAATCTCCAAACCAAAAGCCTCTTTATGTACAAAATTGTACAATCTAGATAGAGGAATAATCTTCAATAAAATAATACAAATGATCAGTAAAAAATATAAATTTATCAATAGTAACACAACATTTATGCCTGAAGTTTCAATAGGAAGAGCACAGGCTGAATTGTATTTCACCCTGGTTGTTTATAACATACAATACATTGGGCGGCACGATGGCAGTGGGTGGCACAGTGGCAGTGGTCGGCACGGTGGTACTGTGGTTAGCATTGTTGCCTCACAGTGCCAGAGACCCGGGTTCAATTCCTGCCTCAGGCGACTGACTGTGTGGAGTTTGCACATTCTCCCCATGTCTGCGTGGGTTTCCTCCGGGTGCTCCAGTTTCCTCCCACAGTCCAAAAATGTGCAGGTTAGGTGAATTGGCCATGCTAAATTACCCATAGTGTTAGGTGAAGGGGTAAATGTAGGGGAATGGGTCTGGGTGGGTTGTGCTTCGGCGGGGTTGGTGTGGACTTGTTGGGCCAAAGGGCCTGTTTCCAAACTGTAAGTAATCTAATCTAATCTAATCAAATACCTCTAAACTTTGCGATACATCATTCCTTTGTGACATGGTCCAGTTTCTTTAGGCATATGCACAACCTCCGATATAAAATACTCCACAGAAGAAAGGGGAAATTGTCAGACAAATTATCTTCAAGAGCACTTCTCTTCCTCTTCCCCCACCCAAAAAGGTCAGCAATAATTAAGAATTCATAGAATGAACAACCTGGATCAAAATTCCATATCATAATTTCTTGATACACACTAATATCTGACTTTGGCAAGGGTCTGGTCCTCATGCCATTTTGCTGTGAGCCAATTTGATTGCTAAAATAAATTGTGCTGAATCCCAGATGCACATCCAAAGTTGTCTCTCATTAGAGGATTTATTGTTCATTAAATTTAATTATTACTTTTTACCCCCACACAACCACTTACAAACCTCACAGGCCTGCAGTGGCAGTTTTGATGGAAGGTTATGAGTTTTCATGTTGATTTAGGAAACCAATGAGACTGTGAAACTATGTCAAACAATGTGAGACCTCCCCATTATTTGAAACTAATGGGAGATAAATTATGTGCATTTATCTGGGAATGGCACAATTCTGAGCTTAGAAAATCCTGTCTTAAATGCAATATCAAGTAAAATTGCTCTTTATACTGCTTCTTAATAAGAATTTATAATTGTAATTTATAGTACTTAGTTGAAGTATAGTAACATTATGAACATAAAATCGCAAATATCAATCATACTGAGAAATTAAATGAATAATTACAGTAGTTATACTCAGTCATTAAACTGACAATGGAGATGCCTGACTTGTAATACAACAGCTTTACTTTCAACATGTTTTATTTGACAACCAGGATTAGATGATCATATTGCAATTATCTTTACATGAATAATGTCTTCCGCCTAGTTAAGGGCCCAATGGTGATAAAATTCAACTTTCATAAGGCTGCAAATTGGGCAATGGCACATTGGCTGCTTTTATATATCCTGCCTGCTTTTCCTTTCTATGGAATGGCAGCATGTATCATCAGCTGCTGAACCTCAACCATCTCTTTTGTATCCTTGATGAAGTTTCTAAAATGGAAATTTCTTGACAACACTTAATTCATAAATTAGATACCTTCTTCCCTCTTAATTCTAACCCCCAATCTCTTATTTTGTTCTAATCCTTCTTGACCTCTGTTTTATCGATTCTAATTCAAAGAATCCCGACAGCATGGAAACAGGCCATTTGGACCAACAAGTCTTGGAAGAGCATTCCACCTAGACTCACCCTTCTATCCTCTCCTTGCATTTCCCAAGGCTAATCCAACTAACCTAAATATCCCTTGTCACTATGGGTAATTTAGCATGACCTATACACCTAACCCTCACATCTATGGACTGTGGGAGGAAACCAGAGCACCCAGAGAGAACCTGTGCAGACACAGGGAGAATGTGCAATGCCACAGGGTGGAATTGAACCCAGGTCCCTGGCGCTGTGAGGCAGCAGTGCTAACCACTGAGCCACTCTGAAATTTCCTTACTAGTTGCTTCTAAATTCCAGACAAAGTCTGACAAACAGTACCTTTCCTCTTAAAATATAATTGTATTATAGCCATTGTTCATTATACAGTTTCTTCTTATCACTTATATTTTGACACTGGACCTACCGAGTTGCAGAATTCCTTATATTTCTCATCTCTTACGTCTTCCATTGAGAGCACAAAATGGATGTGATTTCCTCATCTTTTGTTTCCATTCTAGTTGCTATTCTTCAAAATCTATATTGGACTTTCATTCAAACAACAGCAATAGTAATACCTGGACTTGCATGACAAGCAACTGACAGCTCAGCTCAACTAGTCTATATTGGTGCTTATGCTCCACAACAGTCTACTGTCATCCTACTTCAGCTAACACCATCAGCGTATCTTCTATTAATGCAATGTAATTCTATTTTCTGAACTGTAATTAAACAAAATAATGCATTTGTTTTGCCACAATTGATTAGTACTCCACTGGCCTTTATGTGTCACTGAGGATACCACAGAGGTCTCTGCATGGGTAAAAATTAACTCCAAAGACATAGTAGAATACTAATAGTGCAGCTTTAGGGACTAAAAAGGTCAGGAACAAGAAATGACAATTCAGTACATTGGCCTTCAATCTTAAGGGCAAGCAGAACATCTTCATTGCCTTTGAATTAGAAATCTAACTATCTAATTTTATAATACATATCTCAATAACATTTTCATTCACTGTGTTACTCGGCAGTCAATTGTGTTGATTGCTTGAGGAAGTAAGTGAGGAAATAACATTGCTAGGAGCTTTAGGGGAAGAATTAACTTGCCAGGAAGCCTTCCTTCTCACTCCATTATCTTTGGACAATTTTATACCATTTCAGGTACTTGATATGATTTTCTCCAGTGGAGAATTGATGAGGAAGAAAACTGATGTGATCCAATTCCAATGAGTTGAACATTCACTGACAAGTTGTTATTCTTCAGCCTTGCTGACCTCCAAACAAAGGTTTGGAATCAGGATCATACCTTATATTTCCCAAAGGCCCGTTCAAACCATTAAGGTCCTATAGAGTTCTACAATTTGAAAATGTGACCAAACGTTTAGCAAACGTTTAGCTAAATGTTCATGAAAGAAGAAATAAATAATTATTCAAAATGATGCATCTATGGCAAAGGTAGATTTTGTGATTCAATTTTTGATATCCCATATTGTGAATCTCAACTTAAACAGTCCAAGGATTATTTTACTTGAATTCTGTTTTTCACACAGATAAACCTGTCTTGAGCACCTCAGACCTGTGTAGATTTTGCTCCCTGCCTATATTACCATTCTCACTTTGACATCAATCTTTGCCCTCAACCACATTTGTTTTCCTATCCAGATTTGTATTTTTTAAATTCATTCACAGGATATGGATGTTGCTGGCCAGACCAGCATTTATTGCTTATTCCCTAATTGACCAGAGGCAGCTAAGAAATACCTACATTGCTGTGGGTCTGAAATTATATGTAGGCCAGACAAAGGATGGCAGATTTTCTTCCCTTAAGGACATTAGTAAATGAGATGGATTTTTCTGACAATCAGCAATGGTCATCATTAGACTCTTAATTAAACAGGAAAGAACAGTAAATTTGTATCTAAAGTTATGACTTATATTTGAAAGTTCAATTTTTTTTTAGATTTCTGGTCTTTGTTTTCTAACTCTTTTTTTCTTTTCTATCTCCTTAATCATTGTCAACAGTATCACATCAATGTATTCTAGAGCAGCACTCAGGGAATTGTCCTCTCCCTGGTCTTTGTTGTCAATGCTCAGTGAACTACTGGGAAGGTGATCTTTCAAAATGTTTCTTCCTCCTCTAAAAAATCAATTTCCCTCTCCATTCCACATTCCTCTTTTTATTACCCCAACTTTGGCGGTAAATGTCCTATGAAGGTTTGTGAATCTATAGTTCAATATTGACATTTTATCTGAAGTTACTGATGGAAAGAAAACTGAAAGCTGGCGGGAAAGCAAATCAAAATCTAACCCTCCAAAGGACCCTTACTGAGGTCCATGCCAGATGGCCCTGCAGAAACTTAGCATTCGAATATACAGAGAAATAATATTTCCTCTGAGTTTAGCAATGTGTTATGTAAATGTGGCAAAAGTGAAGTTTGAAACATCAGTAACAATGAGGAATTTCCAGTAAAAGCCGATAAATGCACATTACACTGTGCAATGGCTCCCAAAGTTCCTATCGAGGTAATATTTGCTAATTGGAGTCATAGATTATTTGTAATGGAGTATTTTAGTTAAAATATTAACAACAGACTGAAGCACAGAGCTTGCATCAGTTATATTCACTTTCAGCTGTTGGTATTGTTTCCCAATGAAGCTTTCAAATCTGTCTTTCATACTCCAAGGGATTTGTATTTTATTTCAGTTTTTCTGTTGTTTTTCACATTGAATGCTTTTGCTCTTTTATTTTAATGACTTAATGTTTAAATATGGTCTTTAAAAAAAAACTCCAGGCTACTTCTTGTACCCCATTCCTTCTATTGCTTTTCTGGAGAAAGTTCATTCATCTGCTATATTTTGGAACTCTTTGTCTATTATATCAGCTGCCTCTCTACTTTCAAAAATGTTTTCAATATCCTTTTGACCTAAACAGTGCACATCAGATAATTGTTGGAGTACCAGCCACAATTACGTACTCTAAGTTGGTAAAGTTCTTTAGTTTCTGCATGTATTTAGAATGTCTTTTATAAATTTATTAATGGATTATTTGTAACAATGGCAAGCACAGCATTTATGCACATCCCTAACTGCCTTTCCACTCTGAAAAAGGATGGTCAAGTCTCTACTTCATCTGCAATCTGCGTAGCGATACTATGCTGCTATTGGGTAAGATATTCAAAGACATTCTCAGTCATGCAGAAGAAATGATAGTACATTTCCAAGTTAGGATTGCGCTTGAATTGGTGGGAAACTGGTATTTCCATGTGCCAGTTCCTGTATGTGGCTCTATGAGACAGAGGCTGTGGGTTAGGAGGTTGTTTGCAGATGACACCAAAATTGGAAGCAAAGTGGACAGCTAAGGAGGTTATCTCAGATTACAATGAGATCTTGATCAGATGGGCCAATGGGCTGAGAAGTGGCAGATAGAGTTTAATTCAGATAAATGTGAGGTGCTACCTTTTGGGAAAGCAAATTTAAGCAGGACTTATACACTTAATGGTAAGGTCCTCGGGAGTGTTGCTGAACAAAGAGACTTTGGAGTGCAGGTTCATAGCTCAAAGTGGACAGGATAGTGAAGAAGGTGTTTGGTATGCTTTCATTATTGATCAGAGTATTGAGCATAGGAGTTGGGAGGTCATTTTGCGGCTGTACAGGACATTGGTTAGGCCACTGTTGGAATATTGCATGCAATTCTGGTCTCCTTCCTATCGGAAAGATGTTGTGAAATGTGAAAAGGTTCTGAAAAGATTTACAAGGATGTTGCCAGGGTTGGAGGATTTGAGCTATAGGGAGAGGTTGAATAGGATAGGGTTGTTTTCCATGGAGCATCAGAGGCTGAGTGGTGACCTTATAGAGGTTTACAGAATCATGAGAGGCATGGATAGGATAAATAGACAAAGTCTTTTCCCTGGAGTCGGGGAGTGCAGAACTAGAGGGCATAGGTTTAGAGTGCGAGGGGAAAGATATAAAAGAGACCTATGGGGCAACATTTTCACGCAGAGGGTGGTACGTGTATGGAATGAGCTGCCAAAGAAAGTGGTGGAGGCTGGTATAATTGCAACATTTAAAAGGCATCAGGATGGGTATATGAATAGGAAGGGTTTGGAGGGATATGGGCCAGGTGCTGGCAGGTAGACTAGATTGGTTTGGATATCTGGTTGGCATGGACGAGTTGGACTGAAGGGTCTGTTTCCATGCTGTACATCTCTATGACTCTAAAACTGCAGTGCAAATTGTCGATGGTATAGACCAGCCAAAATATTACATCAGTCTTGAAGGGGTGATTGTCAAAGGTATTGAAGGGAGTGTCAATCAAATGATAAATAATTGGCTCGGAGAGTTATGAGCACTGGCAGTGTGACCCAGCTATTAAAAAGAAAGTTTTGCATTTGTGTAGCATCCTTTGCAACAGCAGGATACTCCAATGCACTTTACAAGCAGCTAGGTTTTTTAAAAAATCAAAATGTAGTCACTGTACAATGGTAGAAAACATGGCAGCCAATTTGAGTACAGTAGACTCCGGTAAACAGTAATGTGATAATGAACGCATAATCTGTTCTTGTGGTATATATGGACTGCAGTAGATCAAGTCAGGAACTCACCATTATCATCTCATTGGCAAAGCGGGATTAGCAACACATTCTGGCCAAATCAATGGCATTCAAATTCTGTGAAAGTTGAGGGATTCATGCTGCTCAGATTACTGGGGTGAATATCTCTCTTTTTCAATAATGCCAAAGGATATTACAATCCATGCAGGAAGGCAGATAAGATTTCATTTTATCCAAAAGATGGATGTGATTTAAGTATTTATAACTGAAGGTTGTAGCCTGGCAATTATATTTTGTGATATTATTACACAAACAGTTAATGTTCATTATTTTAATAGGACCATTAACACATTTAGTTTAATCTAGTCAATCTTCAGTCATTCGCACCATTATGTCATTACTCACACACAATTAATCGTAATCATTCTCTCAATTACCTATCCAATGGTATCATTGAAAAGACATAATTTTACAAAGCTAGAAATTGGTATTGGTCAGGCAATCAAGTTTTTTGCATTATACATTTGTGTCCAAACTATTCTGTTGAAACTATTGCCTTACAAAACTACTATTGCCTTTCCTGTTTTACCAAAAGACACAAACACTTCTGAAACAAAAAAAAATCAGTTTATTGTTCGTCATGTTGGAAAACGTCCCCAAAAAGTTGATGATCAACAAATGCTTTTACACAAATGCAACTAGATGGTTTCATGGCATAAATAGCACAAAAATGATCTCACAAAAAAGAGAAGATGATTCACAAAGATTGCCTGAAGCATTCAACCAACACTTCAAAGAATTATTCATTTCCCAAGCTTAAAATCTAAGACATGAAAATGCATATTATGGATATTATTTCTGGAACATGAGTGAAAATTTATGTTTAGTGATTAAAAAGTTAAAAATAAAGAAGTTATTTAATGTTAAGCACGCAATCTTGAAAAAGAAACACTGCAAGAATTGCAGATATCATTAATACTATTGTACACCTTTTTGTTTAACTGTTATTTTACACACTTAAAGCATTTCGTGACTGAAATGGACACAACAATAGGATGTGGGTTTCAACAGGAAATAATTGAAAATGGTTATAGTAATTAGAAAGTAGAACATAACACTAAAGATAACTTTATAGCAAACCTGGCCTAGCATCACTATGAGCACTTGATCAGAATTGGACAGTAAATGGTTACTTAAAAAAAGAGTGGTTCTTTAAAGAGCATATCATCTACTCTTTGTATAGTTATCAGAGCTTTAAATTTGACAGCAAAGCTCAGACAGGTCTCAGATGCTCTAGTGTTGTTCTATTGTTTATGCTTACATATCAATTACTGACTAGACCCCACCGCCAGGGAGATTTATGAAAAGGTTGTTTGAGTGCTCCCTGATCTTTGAAAATGTCAAGTAAACCCACTGTGCAACTGAAATTACCTTATGGTAATCAAAAGAAAAACGTGAAGAAGAAATAATTAGATGGAGACACACAGCTAATATTGACTAAATAGGACGAATGAGTGTCAGTCAGTTATAGTGTTGTCCTTTCACCTATAGCACCACTGTTAAAATCTTGCCAAGCTCTGATAGATGGAATTCTACTCTTTCTTTCTGTACGCTAACCACCAAGCCCTAATATGAAGTCAATTTGAAGATCTCCAATCCTCCAAGTTCACAACAGCAAAAGGCACAAACCAGCACTGTGCTGATGGTTTCACTGTCAAAAGCCATTATTTGGATGAGCCAGTGTTGGACTGGGGTGGGCAAAGTTAAAAATCACGCAACACCAAGTTAAAGTCCAACAGATTTATTTGGAAGCACTAGCTTTTGAAACACTGCTTCTTCATCAGGCAGTTGTGAAGCAATTGTCTTATGATCCTGTTTCACAACCATCGGAGGAAGAAGCAGTGCTTCATAAACTAGTTCCTCCAAATAAACCTTTCGGACTATAACCTGGTGCAATGTGATTTTTAACTTTATCAAAAGCTAATAAGAATTTGTAGGAGTAAAGGTACAATCACATTTACTCAGCAAGATTCCTCCAAAGCTGGAGATGTTAGACTTTTATTTAGAAGTCAGCAGTAAAGCCCAGCCTGACCTGAAGTTGGAATGTGTAAGGATAGGATAAGATATTGTACTTATATTAGGAATTAAGAAAGTGTTGGGAATATATCTAGTATTCTGGATAAAAGCTTTTGATGTCACTTATTTTCTCCTTACATTTCAGTTTGTTACATAAGAAATGTTCAGTTCTGATGATGGGTCACTGACTTTAAATGTTAACTCTGTTTCTTTCTCCAAAGATGCTGACAGACATGTTTCATATTTCCAGCATTTATTTTTTATTTTAATCATTTTAAAAAAAATATTACAAGCTTCCTGTAATATTAAAAAAGAGATATTTGCTCAAGACCTCTAACTTCTGGTTGACATAGACATAAACATAGAAAATAGGAGCAGGACTAGGCCATTTGTCCATTCAAGATTTTCTATAATCATGGACGATCATCCTACTCATTAGCCTCTTCCTGCTTTTTTTCCCATTTCCTTTGATCAATTTAACTCCTACTGCTACATCCACCATCTTCTTGCTATCATATAATGTTTTGATTTCAACTACTTTCTGTGGTAGCAAATTCCACAGGGTCACCACTGTCTGGTTGAAGAAATTTATCCTCATCTCAGTCCTAAATGTTTTACCATGTATCCTTAGACTGCAACCCCTGGTTCTGAACTCCCCCACTATCAGGAACATCATTCCTGCTTCTATCCTGTCTAGTTCTGTTAGAAGTTTACATATTTCTATGAGATGTCCCCTTGTTCTTCTTAACTTCAGAAAATATAATCCTAACTGATTCAACTTCTCCTCAAGTATCAATTCTGCCATCCCAGGAATTATTGTGGTAAACCTTTGCTGCACTGCCTCCTCAGATAAGGTAACCAAAAGTGCAGACAATATTCAGGTATGGTCTCATCAAGGCACTGTACAATTACAGCAAGACATCCCTGTTTTCCACTCAAATCCTCTTACTGTGAAGGCTAACATACCATTTGCCTTCTTTACTGCCTGCTGCTCCTAACCACTTACCTTCAGTGATTGATGTCCGAGGACACTCAGGTTTCATTAAACATTCCCTTCTCCTAATTTATAACTGTTCGGATAATAATCTGCCTTCTTGTTTTTTGTTACCAAAGTGGACAACCTCACATTTGTCCATATTAACTGCATCTGCCAGACATGTGCTAACTCAGCTTCTCAATTCACACTGAAGCTTCTCTGCATCCTCTTCACAGATCACCCTCCCATCTGGCTTTGGTTCATCTCCAAATTTTGAGGTATTACATTTAGTTCCTTCATCTAAATCATTAATATATATTGTGCACAGCTGGGGTCCGAGCATTGATCCCTGCAGTGCCCCACTAGTCAATGCCTTTTACTCAGAAAAAGAGACATTTATTCATGCTTTTTGTTTTCTGTCTGCCAACTGGTTTCCTAACTATCTCAAAACACCACTCCCAATTCCATGCATTTTAATTTTATTTGCTAATCACTTTAATGGGCCTTCTGAAAGTTCAAATAAACCACATCCACTGGATCCCCTCATCAACTCTACTCGATATATCCTCAAAGAATTCCAGTGGCTTTGTGAAGCATGATTTCCCTTTCATAAATCTATGCTGAATCTATCTGACTCTGCCATTGTTTTCCAAATGCTCAGCTATTAAATCTTTTACAATGGACTCTAGCATTTTCCCCATGACTGGCATCAGGCTGACTGGTCTGTTTTCTTTCTTCCTCCATTTTTAAATACAATGGTTATATTAGCTACTCCTTAATCTTTAAGAACTGTACTAAAATCTATAGAATCTTGGACAATGACGGCAAATGCAATCCCTATTTCTTGGGCTACATCCTCAAGTACTCTGGAAATAGATTACCAGCCCTAGGGATTTATCTGTCATCCATTTCATCAATTCCCAAAACATAATATTCCCACTGATACTAATTTCCTTCAGTTCTGCCTGCATGCTCGACCCTGTGCTCCCCAACATTTCTGGTACGTTATTTGTATCTTCCTTTGTGAACCTAGAACCAATGTATTCATTCGGTTGGCCAGCCATTTCTGTACTACCCCTTATAAATTCCCCTGTTTTGACTGTAAGGGACCTACTTGTGTCTTCACCAATCTTTATCACTTCACCTACATACAGGAACTTTATAATCAGTTTTATGTCCCCTGCAAGCTTTCTCGCGTACTCTATTTTTCCTTTTTAAATCAATCCCTTTGTCCTCCCCATTGCTGAATTCTAAACTGCTCCCACTGTTCAGGTCTGTTGTTTATTTTCTGGCCAATTAGTATTAGATCCAATGAAATGTAGACGATATCTAACTTGCCTTGTGGGCCTTAGTTTGGACACATTTCCCACTTTCCTTTTGTGCCAGACAGAAATGAACAATTGTTTGCAGTTCACCCATGCATTCTTTGACTATTTGCCATTGCCTTTCCACTGTCATTCCCTTTAATAACCTCGCTATCACAGCCACACCTCCTGAAGCTCTCCTCCTTTAATAACCCCAGTCTATCATAGCCAACTTTCACCTCAAACTGTTTTAACTTCTGCTACTTAGCTTCAGGACCCTCGTCTCAAAGCCAATTACGTCTTTCTCCATCTTAATGCGGAATTCTAAAGTATCATGGCCATTCATCTCCAAAGGACCTTGCGTAATGAGATTGTCAATTATTCTTTTCTAACTACACAATACCCATTCCAGAATGGCCTGTTCTTTAGTTGTTTCCTCAATGTATTAGTCCAGAAAAACTACCTCGTATACACTCCAGGAATTCCTCCTCTACGGTATTGTGATGAATTTGATTCTTCCAATCTATATGTAGAATAAAGTCACCCACATCACATCTGTCTCTATTTTCCTGTTCAATGTTATTCCAACATCAGCCCTAATGATTGTGGGTCTATATGTAATTCATAGTAATATTTTTTGTCCCTTGATGCTTCTCAGATGCACCCATACAGATTTCACATCTTCAAAGCTAATATCCTTCCTCAATATTGTGTTAATTTCCTCAATGCAATCGCACTGCCTTTTTCTTTTTATTGGTCCTTCCTAAATATTAAACACCCTTGTATATTCAGTTCCCAACTTCAGATCACCTTGCAGCTCTGTCTCCGTAATCTCAACTATAACATACCTGTTTTCATCTATTTGTGTGGTTAATTCATTCACTTTATTGTGAATGCCCCATGCATTAAGGCACAAAGCCTTAAGTCTTGTCTTTTTAGCATTACTTGTCCCATTATTATTCAGTGGTCTTGTTTGATCCTGGCTCTTGACTTCTCTGCCTATCACTTTTCTATTTCCCCATTGTGTCTTCTGTCATGTCCTTAATCCACATGACTCTTTCATTGGTTCCCATTCCCCTGCCATTTTAATTTAAAGCGTCTCCTACCACGCTAGCAAATACATCCCCGAAGGCATGAGTTCCTGTCCTGCATAGGTGTAAGCCAACCAGTTTTGCAGTGGTCCCACTGGTTGAATTAGAAGATTCACTTTTTGCAAATACCTATATTGATAATAGGAAGAAGAAAGTAAGAAATGAAAGTAGAAGATCATACAGTCTTTAAAAAAGCTCCATTTGTTAATAAAGCCATGATTACTCTTCTACCTTATCTCCCTTTTCCATCCTATTTCCAAATCCATTGATTCCATTATATATCTGTATTTTATACATATATTAAGACATCATTGTATCTTATCATCACTGAAGAAAACCCAGTCATTCTGATCATAATGGTAAGTGCTGCACAGAGGGAATAAACGATTTTGCATTGTATTAAATGTTCTTATCTAGTTTTTTGAGTTAAGCAAAGGACATTTTTAATACCCAACATCATCAGAATTAAACTACCATACTGAAAGCCTCTTAACTTTGGATTAAGATTCAAATGAGTTTTTCCACAAAATCATATAATTGTAAAGTCAGATTAATGGGAATTTAGAAATGATCTGGAGGATGTATCATGCGGAAAAGGAGATCAAATAAAGTTGAGTCATTGTACCCATTCTGAATACATTCTCCACCTTCTGACCATATGAATCTCATTAACAAAGATGCCAATAAAGAGATGTTATTTTACCGCTCCCTACATTACAGAACTCATCATAAATCTGTTTCAATTTAGATCACAGTACTGGAAATTTGACAAAGTCACCACAATCACTGCACACAATCATTCACAAATTCAGCCACGGCTTAATTTCCTTCCAAGAGAAACATGTTTGCAAAATGTGAGATTTACTTGAATCAAGTAAATGCAACAAAAACTGATGAGTTCTGAAATGTTGCTGTGCGATACAACCATACAAAACTTTTATGAGCTAATCTAAATTTGAACTTGTGTAGTGGTATTAAATTACTTAAAACACAAGGTCATTGTGCCTTTTTTCTCTCCACATATGCTGCCAGAATTATAGAGTCTGAAAGTGAAAAGCACAGAAACTGGCCCTTCCGCCCAATTCATCTCTGCCGAACAAATATCCTAAACTGATCTACTCCTATTTGCCAGCATTTGGCCCATATCCCTCTCAACCCTTCCTATTCAAGTACCCATCCAGATGCCTTTTAAATGTTGAAATTGTATCCACCTCCACCAGTTCTTCTGGCAGCTTGTTCCATACATGTGCCATCCTCTACATGAAAAAGTTGCCGCTCAGGTCCCTTTTAAATCTTTCCCCTCTCATCTTAAATTTATGTTCTGTAGTCATAGACTCCTCTACCCTGGGAAAAAGACCTTGACTATTCACCCTATCCATCCTCCCCATGCTTTTATAAACCTCCAATAAGATCACCCCTCAGCCTCTGACGCTCCAGCAGGAAAAAGTCCCAACCTATTTAGCCTCTGCCTCCAGCTCAAGCTCTCCAATCAGGCTAACAATCTTGTAAATCTTTTCTGCAGTCTTTCAAGTTTAA
Organism: Chiloscyllium plagiosum; assembly: GCF_004010195.1. Taxonomy (NCBI): domain Eukaryota; kingdom Metazoa; phylum Chordata; class Chondrichthyes; order Orectolobiformes; family Hemiscylliidae; genus Chiloscyllium; species Chiloscyllium plagiosum. Next base: position 19,621,920 of record NC_057723.1, on the reverse strand, counting down.
CACCTTTCCTATAGCAGGCAGACCAGAATTGAATGCAGTATTCCAAGTGTGTCCTCACTAATGTCCTGTACAGCCACAACATGACATCCCAATTCCTATATTCAATGCACTGACCAATGAAGGCAAGCATGCCACATGCCTTCTTCACCACCCTGTCTACCTGAGACTCCACTTTCAAAGAATTATGCACCTGCACCCGTAGGTTTCTTTGTTTGGCAACAATCCCCAGGGCCCTACTATGCACTGTATAAGTCCTTGCTTGATTTACCTTCCCAAAATACAACTCTTCACATTTATCCAAATTAAACTCCAGCTGCCACTCCTTAGCCCATTGGCTCATTTAATCAAGGTCCTGTTATATTCTGATTTAATCTTCTTCAGCATCCATTACACCATGAAACTTACTAACCAGACATCCTATACTCACATGCAAATCATTTATAGAAATGATGAAAAGCAGTGAACTCAGCATCAATCCTTGTGGCACACCAGTGGTCACAAGCCTCCAGTCCGAGAAACAACCCATCACCACCACCCTCTGTTGCCTACCTTCATGCCAATTCTATATCCAATTGGCAGGATCCCCCTGGATTCCATCTGATCTAGCCTTGCTAAGCATTCTACCATGCTGAACCTTGTCAAACGCCTTGCTGAAGTCCATATAGACAACATTGAAAGCTCTGCCTTCACCAATCTTCTTTGTCACTTCCTAAAAAACTGAAACAAGTCAATGAGATGTGATTTCTCATGCACAAAGCCAGGTTGACTATTTCTAATCAGTCCTTGCCTTTTCAAATGCATGCAAAATCCTATCCCTCAGGATCCATTCCAACAACTTACCTATCACTAATGTCAGGCTCACCAGTTTATAGTTCCCCGGCTTTTCCTTACAACCTTTTTTGAATAATGGCACCACATTAGCCAATCTCCAGTCTTCAAGCACCTCACTTATTCTTGAGCATTTCCTTCATTTTCAGGTTTCTTGCAAAGTTCCAGTATCTGCAGTATTTTGTTGTAAAACAAATTATCAATACTTCTGCTGAAACACAGACCCCAAACAACTGTCAACTTGGTTCACTCTTGCCATAGATTGAAATGAACATGATTCAGAGACTTGAGCATATAATCTGGGTTGACACTTTGGAATGCTGCGTAAATAATAGTGCCTATTTCCCATGTTGAATTGAGACCTGTTTGTTTATTCATATATATCTGCGCACCCCATCCAACACCCCCATCTTTGCAAATTAACACATCATCTCGATCCTCTTTTTCCACTCCAAGGTTTTTGAACTTGTTGCTGCATCCAAAAGGTGTGTCCATCTTTCTGCAAATTGTATTTGACTCTCAGCAAAAATATTCCACTTTTGTCACAACACTGAAAATACCTCAGACATCATCTTTAACTCGGAGTATATTGCACGAGCAAATTGCTACCTCCTGACTACTTGTCCTTTTTGCAATTTCTAACATAATTGACTGCACCGTCCTGCTCAAAGGTCTCTCCACCATTATAGAGCTCAGCTGGACTGCCATAACCTGACTCCCTTCTTAATAATCTAATTGGAGCCAGAGCATCTCCAGCAATAATTTATCTTATTCCCCAACATTGTTTGCTTTGAATTTGCCCATGAATCTATCATTAGCTCTCTTCTCTTCCTTATCTGTATCTTGCCCTTTGGAAATATAGCATGATAATTTGTATTCAGTTGCAATATATATGCTTACTATATCCAGTTCGGCTGCTCCATTAACTCTTTTGACACCTCTACTTCTCTCAAGCTTCAAATGTGCTTGCCTACCAACCAGTATTTGATAAGCTGCAATTTGCTTTTAGTTGAAAATTGGCAAAAACTGAAGCCATTGTGGTTTGTCTCACAAACAATCAGTCGGCAGCATTAACTCTATGTTTATTTAAACCAGTTAAACACATTACACCTTTAAAAAAGCTGATATCACAGCAAACTCAGTGATTTTTGTACTTGTACCTCCAAAGTAGACTTTACTTGCAGCTAGAGATGCAATGTTGTAAAGACACATCACATGTTGTATCTTTACAGGCAAACTCTCTTGAAGGCAAGTTACACATACCACAGGCTGTCCTTTGCAGCTTCAACTATTCCAATGCTTCCTCAGCTAACCTCCCATCATAAATGCCAGCTCAGGCAGAAACGTGCTGCCAATACCCTAATCTGCATCAAGTCTTGGTTACCCATTATTCCTGTGTTGACTAAACTGTCACAAACTCCAGGTCAGCCAACAACTCCAATTTGAAACTATCTTTCTTTTATTCCTGACTTCCAGGTCTGCAGTCACTTTACTTTTGATTTTAAAGTATCATCTTTGAGCTGAAACCACTTCTTGCCTTGGCCATCCCTATCTCTGTAAATTCCTTCAGCACAATAATTGCTGCAGCTCCAGCCCTTGCCCTAAAATTCTCCACTCTTTGTACATCTGTTTGTATATCCCAAAAACCATAACATGCCTTCAATTTTCTATGATCTAATCTTTGGAATTATTTTCATAACCTCATGCTTCTACCATCCATGCTTGGATAAAACTTTTGCTTTAAGTAAGCTTTGGTTCATTTTTAATACTTCCCTTGGCTCAGCATCCCTTTATACTTGATTTTATTTTCTGTGTCAACAATGCTACACATATAATACCTGTTGTTCAATTAACTGCACCAAGAATAAGTTAACCGGTCATTTAATACATTACCATTTGTGGGACATTGATGCTTGTACATTCATTGTTGTATTGCCCTATTAAACAGAAGCGTCTATACTTCCAAAGCAATTAATTGGCTGTGAACTGCTTTAGGAACCCTAAGGATGAGAGCAACATAATATAAACATGTTACATCTAAATGTGTTAAGTGTTCAAATTCTCAGATTCCAGTGTTAACTTCAGAACCTCAGCATCTACCTTCCTGCTAATGAGGCTGCCTGCCTTTTTTGATGGACGTTAGAAAGTAAAGTCTGAATAAAGCAAAGTACATATGTACAGGCTGGGTGAACAGTCCCTGGAGTTGTACCATTACCGAGTGACCGAGGAAGCTCCAGACAGCATGGAAAGCCTGCCTGTCACGGAAGAGCTGAATATTGAACACATAGTGGTGGAGTTCAGCAAAGCTATTGACTTGCTTACCATTTGCAAAGCTCCAGGTGAAGTTGCTGTGCTGCTTGAACTCATCAAGCATGAAAAACCAGTACTCTTGCAGTATCTGCACAAACTGTCTCTGCTGAGGGTAGGGGGCAGTGCCTGAGGATATGTGTGATACAAAGGTTACAACATTGTACAAGAACAAGCATCACTGCAGTAAATGAAACAACAATTGAGTCATCGCCATGCTGAGCATGACGGAAAAAGTAATTGCCTGTGTTACTCTTGTTATAATGCAGAACTTGTACCGGTCTTGAATCATAGTATAGTTTCAGAATTGGAAAAGTGAGAACTGAAATGATCTTCTTTGTCTGGGTAAGAGAAATGATGCAAACAAATAAGACCATGTAGATTGCCATCATGGATCTCAACAAAACATTTGGCCATTGATCAGAGGTGATCTATTTAAGCTGCTAGAGAAATTTAGTTGGCCCAGGAAGCTGCAAAAGGTAGTTTTCTCTTTCTATGACAACATAATGATTATAGATTAGATTTAGATTACTTACAGTATGGAAATAGGCACTTCAGCCCAACAAGTCCACACCAACCTTCTGAAGAGTAACCCACCCAAACCCATTCCCCAACCCTGTATTTACTCCTGACTAATGCACCTAACACTACAGGCAATTTAGAATGGCCAATTCACCTGACCTGCATATCTTTGGATTGTGGGAGGAAACCAGAGCACCCGGAGGAAACCCATGCAGACACGGGGAGAATGTGCAAACTCCACACAGACAGTCGCCCGAGGCAGGAATTGAACCTGGGTCCCTGGCTCTGTGAGGCAGCAGTACTAACCACTGAGCCACCGTGCTGCCCCGCAAACCAGTTATGGCCAGTTATGATGAGGAAACATTGGGAACTTTTGAGATCTATACTGGGGTCAAATATGGTTGAGCCAGCACTGACACTCTAGCATATTCTCCTCTTTAATAATGTCATAAGTCTTCAATTTAGCCACAGATGATATCTCCTAACATATCCAAGTTGACAGAAATAATTCACCATTGCCAAGTGAGAGATGATTAGAGAGCTGTTCTTTGATGATAATATTGCACTAGTATTCTAAACGAAGGAACATCTTCAGCAGCCAAAGGACAGAATCGGGGTGGCACGGTGGCTCAGTGTTTAGCACTGCTGCCTCAAAGCACCAGGGACTTGTGTTCACTCAGGTGACTGTCTGTGTGGAGTTTTCACATTCTCCCCATGCCTGCATGGGTTTCCTCTGGGTGCTCTGCTTTCCTCCCACAATCCAAACATGTGCAGGTTAGGTGAATTGGCCATACGAAATTGCCCACAGTGTTCAGGGATGTGTAGATTAGGTGCATTAGTCAGGGGTAAATATAGGATAATAAGGTAGGGGAATGGGTGTGTGTGGGTTGCTCTTTGGAGGGTTGGTCTGGACTTGTTGAGCTGAAAGGTCTGTTTCCACGCTGTCAAAATTCTCTGATTCTGTAGGGATTCTATGAATCTCCCACACCCATAAGAATTGTGGTTTGATTAATAGTATCAGGAAGACAAATGTCTGGTCCAGGATACTGCCAAACCACCATTAATCAGCATTGACAATGTGATAGAGTCATACAGCACGGAAACAGACCCTTCGGTCCAACCCATCCATGCCGACCAGATATCCCAACCCAATCTAGTTCCACCTGCCAGCACCCAGCCCATATCCCTCCAAACCCTTCCTATTCATATACCCATCCAAATGCCTCTTAAATGTTGCAATTGTACCAGCCTCCACCACATCCTCTGGCAGCTCATTCCATACATGTACCACCCTCTGTGTGAAAAAGTTGCCCCTTAGGTCTCTTTTATATCT
>NC_057723.1:19605772-19614188 GCF_004010195.1 Chiloscyllium plagiosum | reverse complement strand
ACCCAGAAAATAACACCGTCTTATTCCTCTCCAAACACTGCCCCAGGTTAAATTAATAGCTATGGCTTATATTTTAAGTTTAAGCAAGAGACTTATCTCCAAAAACATATAATCAAGAAAGAATCCACTATACTCACTACTGCAGCCTTTCTCTTGGACAGACTTAAAACAACAATTAATTTATCTGATTCTTTGCTGTGAACTTCGCCCAACAGTTCCTCCAAGATTAGTTGTGAATTTCACTGTTTGTTAATTTTCCCAGATGCACTCTGATGTCCAGTGATACATGAATTCAAACAGCAAAGGCGGTAACTGTGCAGGTTCTCTTTTTCTTTCTCTCTCTCTCTCTCCTGCACTGTCCTCACCATGTGCTTCCTTTGTCTGCTCTTCTCTCTTTTAAACTGCTGTTGTTTTGACTTCTTTTTTTCCAAAGTTCCAAAACAATGCAACAGCATTTAAAACAGTAATTGCTGCTCCTGGAATTCAAGGAAATCACCTCCAACACCTAAAATACCTCAAAAAAAGGAGCAGTTCTTCCAGCTAGAAATTTTTCCCGTCCTCCACCTTGGGTTACCCAGTGATGCTGGAATTTGTTCATTGCTTTACATATCTAGGTAATAGGTGATTTAAGACCAAAATCAACTTGTGGTTTGCAAAGCTGAAATTGTTTTGTCAAAATTGTTAAACAAAAACAACATGATGGAATCATTTAATCAGTACCCTTTGTGGAATGGGCAGAACTGGTTGTCCCGATCATGAACTCCAAATAGTTGGTTCGCCGTTGTGGCAATTTTACGCAAATGGCAAACTGCTTTTTGCAGCTGGATAAATATCCAATCTCTTACATAAAGGATTCACACACAAAGCCAGCAGAGGAGCTGTTCTTCATGAGGGACATAAGCCTGCAATTGCAGTTAGGTGAGGATTCCCAGAAGCATGCTGCAACTAGTACCCGAGGGGGTTTGTACCAACGTACAAGACTGATATTTGGGGTATCATCAGCCTGTGCTATTGTTCAGTGGATGATAGAGAACATTTTCCAGGATCTATCCCAGGTTGCCAATTATCTTGATGACATGCTAATAAATGGCAAGACCAATCAAGAGCACTTTGACAATTTGGACATCATCCTTAGACATGTTTCCAAGGAGGGCATACTCCTTAGAAGGGAAAATGTGTGTTCCATTCACCCCAAGTGACCTACTTAGGCTACAGAGTCAACAAGACTGGGTTACACCTGTTGGAGGATAAAGGGTATATGTATATTCTTTGGGTGTTCCTGTTGAATACACTTTTGTGCAGAATGAGAACAACAGAGTGAACTGAAAATCAGAATTCTGAAATTGATATTGTTGAGTTAAGGACTGTGCAACACAGGATGATCTGTGATGTTCCCTCTCAACGCATGAATGAAACTCAAACTAAACTGATTTTCAGATTTCTAAAAGAAACGTCTTCAAGTAAATTCCTTTTTTGTTCCTTAATTGTTGTTACTGACTCTGTTGAGGTGTAAATTGAAACGGTCTCCCTCAGAAACAAACTGCTTCCTTGTTTCATGTCCTATAGTCTTCAAACTAAACATTGCAAGGTGACATGGCCGGCCAGCAATGTCAACATCCCACAGGTGAGTGGGAGACAGTGGACACGGGTGTGCTATAGAGCTCCATTGGGTCTACCCTACTATTCAATATGAAAATGGCTGATGGAGTCACAGCTTGGTAGGATAATGAAGAAGGCGTTTTGTATGCTTTCCTTTATTGGTCAGACTATTGAGTACAGAAGTTGGGAGGTCATGTTGCAGCTGTACAGGACATTGGTTCGGCCACTTTTGGAATCATGTGTGCAGTTCTGGTCTCCTTCCAATCAGAAGGATGTTGTGAAACTTGAAAGGGTCCAGAAAAACTTTACAAGTATGTTGCCAGGGTTGGAGGATTTGAGCTATAGAGAGAGTCTGATTAGGCTAGGGTGGCTTTACCTGGCGTGTCAGAGGCTGAGGTGTGACCTTACAGAACTTTATAAAATCATGAAGGGCGTGGATAGGGTAAATAGACAAGGTCTTTTTCCTGGGGTCGGGGAATCCAGAACTAGAGGTCATAGGTTTGGGTTTAGAGGGGAAAGATTTAAAAGGGACCTAAGTGGCAACCTTTTCATGCAGAAGCTGGTGCATGTATGAAAAGAGCTGCCACAGGAAGTGATGGAGGCTGGTACAATTACAGCATTTATAAGGCATGTGGATGGGTATATGAATAGGAAGGGTTCAGAGGGATATGAGCTAAGTGCTGGCAAATAGGATTAGATTGGGTTAGGGTATCTGGTGGGCTTGGACAAGTTGGATTGAAGGGTCGGTTTCTGTGCTGTACGTCTCTCTGACTCTATGACATTATGCATAGTTTGTGACCAGATTGTCACTGATATAGGAAGGTAAAAGGCAATGTTTAAAATATCACTTCAAAACTCTTGAAGTGACCTCATCAGTGGAGCACAAAAAAGATAAAAGTGATGCTGAAAAGTTATATTGTGTCCAAATCTGAGAGTACACTTTAAGAAGTTAATGAAGGTTTGAAGAGAGAGTATAGGAGAATTATTTGAATGAAAGTATAGGTGAGGACTTCAGTTTCGTGAAGAGCCGAAGAAAGCTGAGATCATTCTTCTCAGACTGGAGAAAGTGAATAGAAAATTTAATAGTGATCTTAGATATTGGTAAGGTAGTTCAGGAGAAAGTGTTTCTCCTGGCAGCAGAATCAATACTAAAGGGAACCTGTTAAAGATAATTGGCAGAAGATTCTCAAATTGGGAGAATGTTGTGGGGTTGATAATCGGAGCAATTCTACTTGAGTATCTATAAAAGAGAGAGTTGAGAAAATTAAAGCAGATTCAATGCTAATGTTTTAAATTTGTATAGTGTCTTAATGCAACAAAATCTCACAAGTTGTTTTAAGGAAGCATTTGAAAACAACAAGCCTGCTGAAGAGATATTGAGCCAAGATGACAAGAAAGTTTGATCAAATATGTTTTACACAGTGTCTTAAAGAACAAAATGAGGTAACGAGGCAGAGAGATCAAGAAACAAATTCCAGAATCCAACATCTTGACAGCTGAAAGCACAGCCACCAATGGTAGAGTGAGAATGTTTGAGGCCAGAAACCAAATGATAGATATTGCAGAGGGTCACTTAATTGAAATTTAAAATTTAAAATCAAGCTGCTGTTTGATGTACGTGAGCAATCACAGGAGTGATAGGTGAATTGGCTTTGGTCTGAATGAGGACACAGATAGGAGAGTTTTGCATGATATCAGGGTTCCAGACGGCAAGATCTACAAGACCAGCTGGGGGGTTGGGGTTATTCAATCTGGAGGTGATAAAGAATGAATGTGATCTTCAGCAGCAGATGACCTGATATGAGGCACATTTATTGGTGTTAAAGTGATGGCACCATGCGGTCTTAATGATGGCAGCCATCTAACATTGGAAAGATTTTCAGAACTAAAAATGGCTTTAAGATTATAAATGGTCAGGCTCAATCCCAGACTGAATCTTGGTCACTGGGAATTTGGATGGGGATCTGAAAATGATAGGCAGAATCTTGTGCCCTCTTCCATGGCAAATTTGGTGGTGGGAGCATACCCCACAATTCCCACCTCCAGTGTGGGGTCAGTGTTTCCAACTGAGTCCCCTTGTGTGCGCTGTTAAAACTCCAAAAAGATCTCATCCTGCTGTCATTGGTCTTAGCCCAGCTGGGGGAAGGGGATTTGTGTGCTGGGAGCATGATAAGTAAATCCTGGCATGTTTCCTTGCAGGGTCCCCAGCGATGACAGTCAGGGTCAAAATCACTCAGTATAGCTTGGATCTTTGAGTATAGGAGTCAGAACATTATGTTCAGGTTGTACAGGATGTTGGCGAGGTCTCTTCTGCAGTACTGTGTGCAGTTCTGGTCACCCTGATATCCTGTTATAGGAAGGATATTATTCAGAAAAGATTTTTCAGGATGTTGTCTGAATGCAGGAGTGAGATATAGTAATAGACTAGAAAGACTGGGATTCTTTTAACCAGAAGTATAGAAGGTTGAGGTGTGACCTTACTGAGGTTTATAAAATCATGAAGGGCATAGATAAGATGAATGACAAGGGTCTTTTCTCTAGGATGGGGGGAAGTTCAAAGCTAGTGGGTATATTTAAGGAGGAGAAAGATTTAAAAATGACAGGAGAGGCAACATTTTACACAGAGAGTGGCTCATGTGTGGAATGAACTGCTGCTGAAGAAAGTGTTGGATGCAGGTATGGTTACAACATTTAAAAGACATTTAGATTGGTTCATGATTAGAAAAGGTTTGGAAGGAAATGGGCCAAGTGCAGACAGGTGGGATTAGTTTAGCTTGGGAATATGGTCGGTGTGGACTTGCTTTTTTGAAGGATCTGTTTCCATGCTTTATGACTTGATGAATCTACTTAATCAATGGGAGCCCATTGTAAGACAACTCCTTCCCTTGTTCACCTCCTAACCCTGTCTTTCTACCATTAATTACCCATGTCTTGATCTGAGACCTTGGAGCAGCATAGTACCAACAGCATTCCTGTTCATGGTGCTGATTACGAAAGAGCTGCTGACCTTTGGCTACAATTTTGCCCATGAAAGCCATTTTATTCTAGTTTGGTAAATCGTATTTGCATCATGTGCTTTATTATTTTCTCCCCCAAATACAACATCTCCATTAAATAACTTAAAATACAACTTTTGCATTATTGTCTTTGCATTGACTAAATCGGTTTAACTGCAAGAAGGGTACAAAATTCCTCCCAGCATTTGAACAGATCAAATCCAATTGGCTTGTTTATCTGGAATAAAAGGATAATCCCTTCCACATCTTTCGTTGGTAAATAAGAGTTCCCAAGACAGACTGCAATTTACACAATGTAAAATACTGTGCAATCAACTAACATCCTGAACAAAATGAAAACAAAAGCTAATAAGACTTTCAAGAATACAACACAAGACAAAATATCGTCCACCTCAGAAAGTAATCCTACGAACACTGGGGCCAAATTATAAGGCATGTTGAATTCCACAGATAATAAATCTGTTGTAAAATCTCAATCAGAGCCATATCTATTTTCATTGTTTCATAAATTTATTGAGAGTATTTCCCATTCCTTCCATAACAAAAGCTCCTCGGATGCTGTCTGAACTGCTGTGCTTTTTCAGCACCACTCTAATCTAGACTCTGGTTTCCAGCATTTGCAGTCATTGTTTTTACCCAGACATACACATATCTCTGGTGATATTGGTGATACATATGGGTTATTTTGAATCCCCTGCTTGCTTGTGCCAGGAGATAAATTGAAGCAAAAACAGAACTTGCTGGAGAAATGCAACAGGTCTGGCAACATCTGTGGAGAGAAAGAAGTGAATGCTATGGGTCCAGTGGTCCTCTTTCAGATGAATGAAAGTCCCCAGGGATACCTTATTTTGATTGCTCCATTCATGTGAACTGGGCATGACTGGTGTTTGTTGTTGAAATAACTATACAGAGGCCAGTATTTCATCAGCAAGTCACCCTTGATTTACATTTACACAGTGCACTGGCTGTGACCAGCCAACTCAGAGTCTGTCACTGAAGTCAGGATACCCTCTGAATCTCCTGTTTATATCTGTCAGCCAGGGCTCACTGATTGACCAAAGTTAATGACCTCAATCAGAGAACGTACAGTCAATAAGATCCATCTGGTTCCAAACACTACAATCATCCATCTCTAATTGTCTTTGAAAAAGTAGCAATGACCCACTATCTTGAACCATTGCAGCCCGTACAGTATAGAAACATTACAGCACTGCTAGAAATGCTGTTCTTAGATTACCCAGCAACAATGAAGGAACTATGATAAATACCCAAGTCAGAACGATGTGCAACTTGGAGGGGAGCATTCTAGTGCTGGATGAGCTCAGACAACCTGACGCAGACCAGGGAATAAGTTTGGTACTGGCTGCTCATTGTGGATTAGTACATCAGATAGTGCATTTACTACATGGTTACTGTGAGCTATCAATACTTGTTCCGTAAAATGATGATCCAGCTGTCTGTCCTTTTAATGTTCACCTTTCCAAGTATTAACAAGAGACAGCAGCACTATATTTTAGAAATATAACTTGAATAAAATTGTTCACAGCTTCCTGTTGGTTTTATTTGAATTGAGCTGCTGAATTAATGATAAAATAGGTAACAGTACAAACTTTTGCAAATTGGTTATTCTTATCGCCGTTGATAGAAATTCCAATCCAGGCATCTGACCAAACTGTTGCTTGACAGCACAGCTCTGCTTTTTATCAGGACTTCATTGCATTATTGCTAAAGATAGAAAAATCCAGGAAGCCTAATTAGTGATGTTTAAATATATCATTACTACAGCGCAGCAGCTTCTATACCCTGTAATGTGTTAACCTGACAGTGAAGTACCAACAGATTGGTTTTAAAATGTTTGGCATACTGACTATTTGAGTTTTTAAACTATTTGATCAGAGTACCAGATGCTTACTCACTTACTGCTAGGTTAAAGTACTGCACGGTACAGTGGGGATTGTGTGAATGGTAAATTAGTTGTCTCCATCCATTTTTAATTTCATTTTTCTTTTGTCTTTTGTTTTTCCCACCATCACTCTTTTTCATCTGAAAAGACAAGCAGCATAATATATGGCCCTTGGAGTATATTTATAATGTTTTAACATTAATGTTCAAAGGCATGCCAAAGTGGACCATGTTGACTTGCCATGTGATTTTCTACCCCATGCATTTTGGCAAAATAGCACCAGAGATGTTCTGGGTTTTAGCAGAACATTTCACAGGTGCATTCTGAAATTGAAATATCCTTCTGTCACTTGCCTGACATGTTGTATAAGAGAGTTAGTACCTTAAAGGGTTAATTGTCATCCATCCAATGAGAGAACCATCCATTAGTACTTATGGGGATGACGTGTTTTGTTTGAGTCTCTAAGTTGTTGTTCCAATGTAACATTAACTTTACTGTTAAACTGATAATGATGTCTCACTGTAATTATGCAACCCAGATGTAATGCACATTATTGGTTTTACGTACTGCGTAATACATCAATGCTGTTTATCAGGATTGTGTCTATTTTCTTCTGAAAACATCATGTGGGTATTTTTCTCCACATGGCATGAGTAACTTAGACTTATAACCAAAGAATTGTTGTGAATTAATGCAATAGCTTCCCAGCTGCATAATTATAACATGCTGGTGCTTGAAATTATGAAATGGCACACCTCCTCTATATACACTTTTAGTGAACTAGTCACTGGTAACAAAGACGAATTTCAGGTTATACCTGTACATTTGACTATAGCACAAATAACCTTAACAATTACATAGTGAGCCATTAATATGATTCTACAGCCTGCTGTTAAGTAGAAAGGAAAGTTCACTCTGTCGTACTTTGAAGAATAACTTAATCTAATAAATGCAAACATATCTGTCACATTAATGCCAGTTAAGAAAAGATATTTCAGTTATTCTTCTGATAAATGTCAAACAGGGAGAGCTTTCAGTGATATTACTGCTGCAATTGTTATGGAGCATTTCTCCACCAGCTGTTACATTTGACAAATCATTTTAGAGATGTTATTTGACAGATTGCCATATTTAACGGAAGCAACATTAGCAGAATAGCTTTTCCCCCAAAATTTCATCCCTGATTTTAGCACTGGTATTGCCACTAATTTCACATGATCAGAAGGGTATTTTTTTCTCACAAAGCTGAAAGTCTCCTTTTTGCACATCCTATTTATATCAGCAATTTGTATTTTTGGAAAACCAACAATTCTAAGCCTTTTAAATTTTATTGTTACGCACATTTTGCCAGGGCTATTCAGCTGACTGGTCAGAAATACCAATGGAATGAATGCCATAAAGGAAATCAGAAATATTGTTAAGACATAAGATATATGGGTAAAATTGGATGGTCTCTGAAATTGGACAGAGATATCACAAAGTAAACTTACTTGTGCCTGATCAAAGTAATACAGGAAACATGCAAATTTCATGCTGTCTGCTAATTATAATGATGATGTCATGTAGCCCAGGGTTAAACAAGTGCCTGTGTACCACAGAAGTGATCCCAAGTTCACAAAAGGTTACCACTGCTTCAAGCTAGCTTGCACTACTTAAAGAGGAGGTTTATTCTGCATTATCAGGGACTTCAAGTGAAGAAACTTGGCAGGGGGATGGGATCCGGACTTGTAGTCCAGCAAGTAGGTTAGCTGTTTTTCAGGATGTCCAAGAATGTAGGGAGGCTGTGGAGAAGGTAGCACTGACAGGGAATACTTGCGGACACAGAGATGGGCTCAAGTGTGTATACTTCAACGCAAGGAGTATCAGAAATAAGGTGGGTGAACTTAAGGAGTGGATC
>NC_057723.1:19546937-19603976 GCF_004010195.1 Chiloscyllium plagiosum | reverse complement strand
GGCAAAGTAATGGAAAGGGTACTGCGGGATAGGATTTATGAGTATCTGGAAAGACACTGCTTGATTAGGGACAGCCAGCACGGATTTGTGAGGGGTAGGTCTTGCCTTACAAGTCTTATTGAATTCTTTGAGGAGGTGACCAAGCATGTGGATGAGGATAGAGCAGTGGATGTAGTGTACATGGATTTTAGTAAGGCATTTGGTAAGGTTCCCCATGGTAGGCTTATGCGGAAAGTCAGGAGGCATGGGATAGTGGGAAGTATGGCCAGTTGGATAGAGAACTGGCGAACCGGTCGAAGTCAGAGAGTGATGGTAGATGGTAAATATTCAGCCTGGAGCCCAGTTACAAGTAGAGTTCGACAGGGATCAGTTCTGGGTCCTCTGCTGTTTGTAATTTTTGTTAATGACTTTTAAGAGGGAGTTGAAGGGTGGGTCAGTAAATTTGCAGACGATACGAAGACTGGTGGAGTTGTGGATAGTGAGGAGGGCTGTTGTCGGCTGCAAAGGGACTTAGATATGATGCAGAGCTGGGCTGAGGAGTGGCAGATGGAGTTCAACCCTGTCAAGTGTGAGGTTGTCCATTTTGGAAGGACAAATAAGAATGCGGAATACAGGGTTAACGGTAGGGTTCTTAGTAAGGTGAAGGAGCAGGGGGATCTTGGGGTCTATATTCATAGATCTTTGAAAGTTGCCACTCAGGTGGATAGAGCTTGTAAGAAGGCCTATAGTATATTAGCGTTCATTAGCAGAGGGATTGAATTCAAGAGTCGTGAGGTGATGTTGCAGCTGTATAGGACCTTGGTATGGCCACATTTGGAGTACTGTGTACAGTTCTGGTCGCCTCACTTTAGGAAAGATGTGGAAGCTTTCGAGAGGGTGCAGAGGAGATTTACCAGGATGTTGCCTGGAATGAAGAATAGGTCGTACAGGATAGGTTGAGAGTGCTAGGCATTTTCTAATTGGAACGGTGAAGGATGAGGGGTGATTTGATAGAAATTTATAAGATGATCAGGAGAATAGCTAGAGTAGACAGTCAGAGACATTTTCCCCGGGTACAACAGAGTGTTACAAGGGAACATGAATTTAAGGTGAAGGGTGGAAGGTATAGGGGGATGTCAGGGGTAGGTTCTTTACCCAGAGAGTGGTGGGGGCATGGAATGCGCTGCCTGTGGGAGTGGCAGAGTCAGAATCATTGGTGACCTTTAAGTGGCAATTGGATAGGTACATGAATAGGTGCTTAAGCTAGGACAAATGTTCGGCACAACATTGTGGGCCGAAGGGCCTGTTCTGTGCTGTATTGTTCTATGTTTTATGTTCTAAACAGGAAATAACAACCAGTAAGAAAAGCGGGATAGTATATTCCAAGGTTCTTGGATGGTGTGCTCGTAACCTTAATGAGCCAGTGCACAAAAAGGATCTCTGGGTGAGCAAACAATCCTTGCATTGGCAGAATTCATGGGCGGCACGGTGGTTAGCACTGCTGCCTGACAGCACCAGAGACCCGGGTTCAATTCCCGCCTCAGGCGACTGACTGTGTGGTGTTTGCACATTCTCCCCATGTCTGCGTGGGTTTCCTCCGGGTGCTCCGGTTTCCTCCCACAGTCCAAAAATATGCAGGTTAGGTGAATTGGCCATGCTAAATTACCTGTAGTGTTAGGTGAAGGAGTAAATGTGGGGGAATGGGTCTGGGTGGGTTGCACTTCGGCGGGTCGGTGTGGACTTGTTGGGCCGAAGGGCCTGTTTCCACACTGTAAGTAATCTAATCTAATAATACTCAGATTGTTGAAACAATATCCAGGGAGAGTGGAAGTACCTCCATATAAGCACAAAACTGCTGTGCCCTCTCATTTATGCCCTCACCACTGCCTCTCCAGTTGTGTCCTTGATTTTGCCCATTAGCATTCAGCCCAGCCTGTTGCGCGCTGTGGGCATGATTCAGGCCAAAGTCAGATATTTGAAACACAGAATTGCTTGAAGGCATCCTGCAAAATCATCTGCAGTCACCCCACTGAAGTCTAGAGCTTTCCACGAACCATTATCCAATGGATTACAACATCATGGGTTATAGTGCGAAGCGGCATGAGAACAGACTGAGGCAAACCACAAGACAAGGCAACAGAGAACACACAACGAAGACGGAATGAGCATTGTATGGAATATTGGGTCCTTTTTTGAATAAATTGAGAGCTGCAGTCAAATTCAAACAATCTGAAGCATTATTTTCTCCTTTCTCTTAAGTTACAAGACTGCTTCTGAAAGTGGTAGATGACCATAAGTGTCTATCCATGAATCCTAGCATCATTTACATACTGGGTCAGATTTCTACTGAGTCAGGATGATCCAGGACTCATTTAAGAACGGCAGCCAGGACCTGATTTTAGGATTCCTGATCCCATTCCCAGAGTTTCCAATTTCCACCAGTGCCTTTTCAGAGTGTGGTTGGTTCGGCTCATGAGCCAACACCTCAGATGTGAGGTCATTGCGATGATAGGCATTTCTGACTCCTCCGTTTTTCACGGAGTCAGGCAAACTTTTCAAAGAACATCTTGGAGGTTTCATAAACTAGAGGTTGTAAAAAGGGACATTTTGAAGGGCCTCCTCATATCCTTCCTTGCAAAGTTATTCCTTCCAAGCAACACTCCAAGATATATGTTGCTCCTTCCACCTCCTCATGACCCATCAAGCCCCCTAATGCTGAGGTATTACCCCTTCCAAACGACCTCCACTGTCCTTCATGCTACCTATGATAATGTATGGCACTTCCATGCCCATTTATCTATGCTGACAGTTGGATATTTTAAGGAGGATTTGTAAAAAAGTGATTATTTTGTAAGTTTTTACACTGCTTAAAGTCCTTCTGCTAAAGAGTAATAAAATATCAATTATCCAGAACTTTTAATGATTCAATACCTGAAACATCAAAGCATATGAAAACACAATATAATTTTTTAATAAAAGTATGTAATTGATAGTGATTAGACAGTCAGAACCGTTTATCAAGCTGGGGTACAGTTGTTTCCACAATCCAATGGTTATCTGAGTTATCAGGCTAGAATATGTCATGAGATATGATGAAATCAATATCACTGTCTTCCTATTCTGCTTGCTCCCAATGCCATGTGTCACACCTGTACTAATGCTTCAAAGATGGCATTCAGCTTGGACTATGCCAGAAGTGAAGGGTAGTGGTGAAAATGCCACTTTATAGCATCCAAGCACTAAACCTATTTGGCTAGATGTTGTGCAATCTCTCAATCTGTTAATTATTAGACGATAGTTTCAAAAGAGAAGGTATGATCATTTATGAATGAGACGAGGAGAAAATTCTCCACTCAAAGGATTAAAAATTCTGATTGGTTGAAATTCATTCAGTATTGAGTATATTTAAGGCTGAGAGCTTTGGTTCTCTGGGGTATCAAAGGATATAAGAAGTGAACAGGAAAGGGAAGTTGAAGATGAAGGTCAACCATGATACCATTATCACATTGAATGGTAGAACAAGATGAACAGGCTGTATAGTCTACGTCTGATTCTGTTTCTTATGCTTTTAGAGCAGAAGATTTAGGCCTCAAGCAAAGGCAAGCTGACTCGTACAATTCATGTATCTGCTTTCAAGGAAGCTCTGTCATTAATCAAGGTTGACTTGTAGAAAGGAACTCTCAGAACATCTCATCGTGAGAAACCTTTACATTTTACAGAATGTAGTCCACTGCTGATTAAATAGACCAGCTGTAATTATCAAGCAGTCCTTTATACAATTCATGAATGTTACTGTAAATAAAGAGGCTATTGGCTTCTCATCCCCAAGTTGACATGCCTCTATACTTTTTTTGCAAATTCCTTCCAATTTTCCTCTTTGTACTATTGAGTAATAGTGCTTGATGTTAGATCACTATTTGAACACTATGCACATATCTGTTGTCTACATTCTAACAAGACAATTTGAAGGCTGTGAAGAGAGCGATAACATTAAATGAAATTAAAATTACAAAGATGCCATCAGAGTGGAAATGCTGCATCTCTTAGGAAAGATTAAAGGCTGACATGATAGCAGTCTTGAAGTATGAAAGGGCAGGTGTTGCGAAGATGTTTCCATTCACATGGGAGACAAAATATGGGATCATAAATCCTAGACTATAATCAATAAATCCAATAAAAAAGATAGGAGAAATTTCCTTACCAAGAATGGTAAGAATGTGGAATTTGCTACCACCCAACAGCTGAGGGAAATGGTCGATGCATATAAGGGAAAGTTACATCAACAAATAAGTAAGAAAGGAAAAGCTCATGAGAGTAATGTTGGATGAAAAGAGTTAGCAGAGGTCATGTTGATCTGTATGAATCAGATAAGACAAATGTCTTGATTCTGTGCTGAAAATTTCAGCCATCTTCCCTTTTTAAAAGTTATTGAGCTTTGTCACTATTTTTGTGCTTCCAAATCTAAATGGGTTTGGATCCATTAGACAGCGCCAGATGAAATATGTCATAGGCTGTTCAGTGAAACAAGGGAGGAAATAGCAGGGACGCTTGCAAAAATTTTCCAATTCCTCTCCGACCACAGAAGAGGTGCCAGAGGTCTGGGGAACAGTCAATGTGGTACAGTTATTGAAGATGAGAGCAAGGAATAAACCAAGAAACTACAAGCCAATCTGTCTAAAGTTGCTGGTGGGGAAACTAAGGAGAGGTGATGTACGACCAACCAGGTTGATTTTTTTGGTGAAGTGACCAGATGTTTAGATGAGGGCAATGTTTTTGATGTCATCTTTTTTGATTTTAGCAAGGCTTTTAGAAGGTCCTGAATAGGACACTGATAGAAAAGCTAAGATCCCATTGGATACAAGTAAATTTGGTAAATTGGATCCACCTTTGACTGAATGGAAGCAGATAGCATTGGCTGAGGGGTATTTTTCAGACTGGAACTCTGTAGGGTCTTTGCTGTTTGTGGTTTATTTCAATGATTTAGACTTGAATGTAGTCGGATTGATCAGTAAGTTCACAGATGATACCGAAATTGTTAGGGTGCTATACAAAGTTTGTGAGAAGATTTGTAGCTCGGGTGCTCGTTGCTGTGGTTCTGTTCGCCGAGCTCTGTCTAGGTGACATCCTCAGTGCTTGGGAGCCTCCTGTGAAGCGCTTCTGTGGTGTTTCCTCGTGGATGCGAACATCAACTAGCCACGAAACGAAACGACCAGCTATCCCTAGTAGCCACACACGCAGACGACAAGCAACATGAATTTGACTGGGACAACACTACCATTATAGGGCAAGCGAAACAAAGAACAGCCAGGGAATTCCTAGAAGCATGGCACTCATCCACAAACTCCATCAACAAACACATAGACCTGGACCCAATATACCGGCCACTACAGCGGACAGCTGAAACTGACAACTGGAAGCAGCAGGGACAGGCCACTATAAATGCCAGAGGAAACACCTCAGAAGCGCTTCACAGGAGGCTCCCAAGCACTGAGGATGTCACCTAGACAGGGGACGAAACGTTTGCAACAAAAACTTCCAGCTCGGCGAACAGAACCACAGCAGGGTGCTATACAGTAAGGAGGATAGGCGTAAGGTGCATGCACACAAGTCACTTAAGGTATCAGGACAGGTAGATAAGGTAATTAAAAAGGCATATGACATACCTTAATTAGTCAAGGCATAGAGTTCAAGATGAAGGAGGTTATGCTGGAACTGTAAAAACATTTGGCTAGGCCACAGCGAGAGTATTGTGTGTAATTCTGGAATCCACATGATAGGAGGGATGTGATTGCACTTGAGAGATTGCAGAGGAAACTTACCAGGGGGTTGCCTGGCAGGAGAGTTTCAGTTATGAATTTAAATTGGACAGATTGGGATTGTTCTCCTTAGATCAGAAAAGGTTGAGAAGGAACATGATTGAGATGGATAAAAGTTTGAGGGGAATATATAGGGTAGACAGGAAGAAACATTTTCCCTGGATGGAGGGACAAATTATTAGAGGTGTAGATTTAAGGTAAACAGCAGAAAGTTTAGAGGATATGGAGGCCATCCAGGGAGTAATGGGAATCTCAAACTCACTCCATGTAAGGGTGGTAGAGACAGAAAATCTCATGACATATTTAGTTATGTTGCAGCTACACAAAACCTTGGTTAGCCCTCACCTCAAGATACTCACTTAGAGTACTGTGGGCAGATCTGGGTACCAAACCTTTGGAGGGATATATTGCCCTTGGGGCAAGTAATAGATAGGTTTACAAAGGTGATTACTAGACTTCAGGAATTAAATCATGAGGTATTGTTGCCTTTAGACTGATATCCCACAAACCATCTGCAATGACTTCAGGAGCACACAGTAGATTGACATTTTGCCAAGTAGCAACTGTAATGTGGTCATTGGAGCCTGAACATTGGCATTGAACAGGTAGATGAATAAGACTGGAGGTGTAAAACTGGAACGTGTAGAAAGAATTTTCATTCTGTTAGGAAAAAATATATTCCTGATTATTACACAGAGTTCTCAATGTGTTAAGAAATGTGATGTTCAAATACTATTATGTGAAAGAGAATTCTGTGTCAATCAGTATTTATACAGATAACTTATAGCATATATTTTATGGTGTTACCATTCTAAAAAATATATTAAATGTGAAAATAAAATAGTATACACTGTGACATGTCTTTCTTTTGCTGCTACCCTGTTATATTCATTGAATAGGTGGTAGTGCAATGCTGTATACCTTCTCCTCAATCACTGTCAACTTATTCCCCTTCTATATTTGTCATGCTGTTTCTGCCACATTAAGAGCAATTTTTGTTAGTCTCAAATGTAAAAATAAAAGTTAGAAACACATACAAACTAAAGATGAATAAGTCTTTGGCAATGAATTGAAGCAATTCAACCTCTGCTGAGGTGCATGTTTCAGACGGCCTGGATTGAATTATTGTATGTAGTTTTATTCTGCAACTCTACAACATATTCTACAACTGAGATTGACTCAAGTATGATAGTACAACAAAAACACGGTGAAAAAAACACACTGATGTTGAAACAGTATCAACAAAGTAAAGAAAAAAAACAAAGCACCCTCAAAACATCAGCGTATGAGGCACAAGAAACTTGCAAATCCGCAAAAGAAAATGTCAGCAGACCACTCAATGCCTTCACTCCAAGACAACAGCAGGAGAAAGGGTCAGTGAATAACTCACGATACAGTATTGAAATGAGAATGATGGAAATACCTCTCTCAAATTGATTATTGATAAGCTGCTGTTATTTATGGCATTCTGTCCATCGGGATATTAACATCAATCAGTCTGTAAACTCAGGATGCAGCTCAGGATGATGAGGTGAATTCTTCTTGAATAAAACAAAGCATTTTCTGATATTTGTCTGAGCTCGCAACAAGGTGAAATAGAAGCCAACTTTAATTGGGCAGGTGGTTCATTGGGGATGATACTGAACCTCTTTGCACCTGCTCCACTCATCTTATCAGATCCTTCTGTAGCCTAAAGTTGCCAGTCAAAGGTTTTACTGCACTGTGGTCCATAGCATGATAGCAGGCTGCTATCTGAGCAGGCTTTCCTCATCACAAACCGCCCAGCTTGTTCTTCTTTAGATCCAACTACAATTTTAATCTAAAGCCTTCACCTCCACAGCTGTCTTGCTTTCCCCACTAGGCCAAACTAGTGGATTTGGGATAGATAATGCAAGAAACCAAAATTGTTTAAATAAAATGTTTGCTACTTTGCTAATGAGGTGGAGAGGAGGCAACTTCTGGGAACACTGACTGAAGTTCCTGAAGGGTGTTACCATCCAGCCTCTTGAACCTATTCCATCATTAACAATGCACAACCTGCACAATCTGAGTTATTGATGGGCTAACACACATTTTATGCAATTGACCAAAATGTATTTTACCAACATCTATGAACAGTGTATAAAGATTGCAAAGGTTAATTATCCATAAAGAATTAAAAGACTTAGGGAAGAACAGCTTTCAAAACTGTAAATTGCATAGAATGATAGAATAGTTTATCACACAGGCTATATAGACCATTGTGTCAGTGTTGGCACTTTGAATGAGGAATTCACCTCATCCCACTCCCTGCCTTTTCTGTGTACTCTTCCAATTTCTTTCCTTTTCAGGCTACAGTTCAATTTCCTTTGAAAACCACAAATGGCATGCTACCATGGCACACTCAGACAGTGCATTTCAAAGCCTAACCACTCAGGTGTGAAAACATTTTCTCTTGTTATCATTCCATTTTTTGCAAATGATCTTAAATCTGTGCCAACTAGTTCTTGATCCTCCCAGCAATAAGAACAGTTTACTCCTGTCATTTTCTGTGTAAATTCCACATGAAAATATAAATATTTTGAACATTTCTATGTAAATGTTGTAAAGAACCCTATTCCTGTAAGTCTACATACAATATCTATTGAACACAGATGCATGAAAGTTATTCCTTCTCCCAAAGTCTTCAATTTATCTACTTAGTTGATTTTCCTCATTCCTGGAATTCTTTCTAATGCTTTCATATCCTTCCTCAACTCTGTGTATATTGAACTGGATGCAATACTCTAGTTGAGGCCAAAATAGTGTTTTAACAGGTTTATTCTCTTCTCTTCACACTTAAAGCACTTATTGGTAAAGTTCTAGATGTCACGTGCTTCATTAACTAGGCTGTCAATGACGAATACACTTATACACCCAAATCTCTCTGTGCTTGCACATGCTTTGAAATTGTATCTGTTCATGATTTATATGCCAAGGGAAGACTTTTAAATTAGCTTTTATGTTAGCTGTCAGTCTCTTCCTATACAATCTCTTCGGGTCTTTTATTTGCTTTTACAATTTCTCTCTCAATATTCTATGCCCAACCTGGTTTTCAATTATATTAGCCACCCAACATTTGACATAAACCAATTTTCTCTGTTTCATCATAATCTCTATCTCTTTTGTCACGCAGCGAGCTCTGTGTTTGATTGACCTATCTTTCCCCTTTGTGGGCATACATTTGGGCTGTATTTAAAATATATCTTCTTTAAAGGCAGATAATTCTCATTCAGTTTTTCCTCCTGATTTCGATTAGATTCCCCACAGTGTGGGAATAGGCCCTTTGGCCCAAACAGTTCACACCGACCCTCCGAAGAGTAACCCACACAGACCCATTTCCCTCTGACTAATGCACCTAACACTATGGGCAATTTAGCATGGCCAATTCGCCTGACCTGCACATCTTTGGATTGTGGGAGGAAACCTGAGAAAATCCACGCAGACACGACGAGAATGTGCAAACTCCACACAGTCACCTGAGGCTGGAATTGAACCTGGGACCGCAGTGCTGTGAAGCAGCAGTGCTAACCACTGTGCCATTGTGCCACCTAATGTGGGAAAGATTTATTCTTGCCCCATGAAGGTTAGCTTTCCAGTTAGTTAATTTCACTTTAGATTGTTCCTTGACCCTCTTCATAACCAACCTAAGCTTTATGATGCAATGATCATTATTTCCTAAATGCTCTCCCACTGATACTTGATCCAACTCTTTGATCTCATTCCTAAATAAAAACTGGGCCAGCTGTGTTTCTTTTCTCTTTGGAGTAAAAATATATTACTGAAGAAAATTCTCTTGAATCCACTCTTGGAACTGTTGATTCACTCTTCTCTTTACACTATTAGGCAAAAGTGAGAAATGCAGCTGCTAGAAACCAGAGTCTAGATTAGAGTGGTGCTGGAAAGGCACAGCAGGTCAGGCAGCATCCGAGGAGCAGGAAAATCGACGTTTTGAGCAAAAGCTCTTCATCAGGAATCGAGGCAGGGAGCCTCTGGGGTGGAGAGATAAATGGGAGGGGGTGTGGGGCTGGGGAGAAGGTAGAGAGCCCCAACCCCTTCCCATTTTTCTCTCCACCCCGGAGGCTCCCTGCATTCATTCCTGATGAAGGGCCCTTTAAACTATTACCTCAGTCCCTATTTAGATAAATTCATGTCTCACTTATAACTTTGATTAGACTCTTGCACTTCTGTGGAGTTGTTGTTATGCAGTGGGTAGTATCCCTGGCCCTGGTTCTCATTGTATGACTAGGTGGTTATTGAAAGTGCATTCACCATATGGTTATTGTTAACCTGCAAATTCTTCCAATAGAATAATGGTAGATGGGAACAGTGAGAGATACTGCTGTTAGCCAGGCTTAGTGTGGAGTAGCACCCTTCAAAGGCGTGCTTTCCACTCCTCCCAACTTGCTTCACAGGGATTCTGACCTGCTACACACTACTCCCAATCAAAGAAGATTGTGAGAAACAAAAATAATTGAAAGGAGGATTATCTCATGTTAGTGAACTCAAAGTTATATTAGAAAAAACATTAAATTGAGGATTGTTATGAAATTAAACACAATTCTCACAGACTGGAAGCTGACTTGTAATTAGGCACTGTCCAGCTTAGAATTATTTCTAGAAGATTGAATTAGTTAGAAGTAATTTTATTGTAGCATGCTGAATGTGGAGAACATGGTATTGGGTGCAACCTTAGTTTCAAATCCCACTCTGCACTGACATCCAAGAGGAAGTGAAATCAGACTGGGTGTGAAGCTAATTCTTTTTAGTCTCCATTCCAGTCAGTTTTCTGATTGACAGGTGAGATTTACATTGCTCCCAGTGATTCTAACATGAAAATAAAACATATACCTAAAACAATGCTTATTTCTGTAAATGACGTCTCAATTTTTGAGTCGAAAGATGGTTTGGAGTTTTTGGTAAGTCAAGGATTTAATTAAGACCTGATTCCCATCATCCCTTGCCTTAGAAGCACAACAGTCAGGTTGCCTTGTGAAAGATTTAATAAACATAGCCTACATGTAACTCTGAAGCATTCAGTCACATTACCAATTAGATACTTGATCTATTTGTGTCTGAGTTAAACAAGCCCACAATTTGCTGCTTTTGGTTCTCAGCTGATGATTTATATCTATATTGTCTGTGCAAAGCACTAACTGGTTTATCATAAACAAATCAGTTCATGGAAATGCCCTTCACAATCAGCTCATCTGTTTTATAAGATATAGCTATATATGAGTATTTGGGAGTGGCACCTGTTGTTTGCTTGCTTGCCATGGAATGACTACTGACTCCTCAGCATGCGGAACCCACTGTGCTCAGTACCAATGTACAATTGCCAGGAAGGCTTGCTAAAGAGAAATTCATAAATTATTAATATACCATACAGATAATGGCTATGTTTGGGGAAAGGATATTCAACAACATCCTAAAACAATGCTCAGAACTCTCTTGAGTGGCATTGAGTGTCAAAAAAAAACCTGTATTGAATAAATAATGTTGGGCAATTATTAAGAAAACTGATCATTTGCTACAATATGTTGAATATTTATTTCCTAGGGGCTTCTGCCAAGGCATCAACAATATCAAGGACATGGAGCTTAGGCAATCAGAAGAAATGACTCAATTTTACTCATGGTATAATTAGGTAATTTATTGATAGGACTGCCCAATAATTTAACAACCTCTTCCCGGCAATTTTTATGTTGGTTCTAGTTTTCAAACAGACAGCACAGTACCATATGTCTTGTGGAAGATTAAAAGAAGGGGGTGATCTTTCAAACATGATAGATATGATGTTTAAAAAGATTTGATTAGTAAATGTAGAAATGACCCATTATTTCTTCAGCTACCTCAATAATTTGTTTTGAGATGCTGGTGATTTTTGAGATCCAAGATTGCTACGTAAGTTACAAGGTTTGACTTTTTAATGTTCTGGTTTTATAAGAATTCTACGTGAAGAGCCAAGGCCCATGATGCAGATCACCACCAAGGTTAAGCCTCAGGAAAGAAAGCTGCAAGATATAATGGCTGAATTGCGATGTATACATATAATAAAGGAGTTAGCAGAGTGTTGCAAGGTTGCAAGAGATTTAGGGAGTCGGCATTTAAAATGGCCTTGCAGAGGAAAGAGGCACTTGATGGCATATAAATCATTCTTCTTCCCACTCTCACTCTCTTATTCCCTTTTTATCAAATAAAAGCTGCTTAGCACAAAGCATCAGAGTGGCAAGCTAATGACACAAATCTTTATTCAATTAAAAAAACATCTCTCTAACAGTGCATCAGTTTTAACAAGGTCAGTGAGATATTTCTTTTTTTCCTCCTACTTCCTCAATTTTCTCTCAATTTACCATGCCCTACCGCCACCCCCACCAGGTGCATGGTTTTTTTATTTCTCTCCTCCACTCTTTTCATTCTCTCACTATCTCCTTCCTCTCTGCCGTTCCAATGGCCTTTGTTTCTTTCTCATTTTCTTTGCTTCCCCTCTCCAATTTTCTATCTTGAAGCAGAACAAACATCGATAAAAAGGATTTACTAAATGCAGTGTACTGTTTATTTCATCAACGTTCCTTAGCAATACTTTCAAATTCCCTTTTCCTATCTAATACAATATTCCCTTCCTTCCTTTACCAATTTTAAGCACACCCCACCAGTATTTTACAACCTCTTCATCTTTGGCAGTCCAGATCTCAAATGTGTAGTGAAGATCACTTGGGCCTCAGTTCTGTCGAAGCAACTTAACTATGTTCAGTGAAACAAGCTGCTCATATGATGAACTCAAATTGAGGGTTAGAATGTGATTAGAACCTTGAAAAACACCCGGAAAACTAGCACTTAGCTACATTGTAATACTTCAATGTTGGCCTCAACTTGAATATCAATATTTGATGTAATTCCCCATTTGTTACGGCCCCAGTACATGACACAGTTTACATTACTGAAAGATATAAAGTTAAAATCACACAACATCAGGCTATAGTCCAACAGGTTTATTTGGAAGCACTAACTTTCGGAATGCTGCTCCTTTCATCAGGTGGTTGTGCACATAGCCCGATGTTGTGTGATTTTTAATTTTGTATACCCTAGTCCAACACTGGCATCTCCAAAGCATGAAAGATATAAGTTGTCTTCAAATTATTTATTTAAATTGAATAGTATAGATTTTGCTGAAAGAACTTCAGTACGGTTCTAAAGAAGAGTCCGAGAGTTGTAAAGCCATCCAGCACAGAAACAGATGCTTCAGTCTGACCAGTCCATGCTGAACATAATCCCAAACTAAACTAGTCCCAGCTGCCTGCTCCTGGCCCATATCCCTCCAATTCTTTGCTATTCATTTATCTATCCAAATGTCTTTTAAACATTGTAATTGTAATTGTACCCACATACACCACTTTCTCAGGAAGTTAATTTCACACGTGAACCACCCTCTGTGTAAAACGTTTGTCTTTCATGTTTTTTTTTAAGTCTCTCTCTCTCCTCTCTCCTTAAAAATGTGCCCCATAATCTTGAAATCCCCGAGGGAAAAGACAATTAACTCTATCGATACTTCTCAGTATTTTATAAACTTCTATCATATCATGTTTCAACCTCTCAAGCTCCAGTGAAAAAGGTTCCAGCCTCTCCAGCCTTTCTTTACAACACAAACCTTCCATACCCAGTAACATCCTGGTAAATTTCTTCTGAACCTTCCCCACCTTGATAATATCCTTCCTAAAACTGGATTTGAAATGTTAACTATGTTTTCTCTCCACAGATACTGTTAGACATGCTGAATGTCTCCAGCAATTTCTGTTTTTGTTTCATCATATCCATCTTGTGCTGGCAGAGGAGTTGATTTACAGTTGTATGGGTCCATCTTTCCCCTTTTTCAGACAAATGTCGAGAAAGTAGGTAATAATTAAAACATGCTCCAATATCTAATACCTGAATGTTAGTTTTGATTAATGGGCCAAATAAAATGCAGTTTTGCAACCTTACTTTCCAAGGAAAATAACCAATATGGAATACGGCTTTGTGTTACTTTTAAAAATGATTTCTCATACTGGCTATATTTAATTATTAACAGCCCAAGGCCACCAGGCAAGGGCCAGATTTAAACACTGCATCAATGTCAAAAATGCAAGTCAGTGATTTTCACTCAGACACATTACACTTACTTTCAATGGCCTTGTGGAATGGGACACACAACTGGTAACGTTCTCTTTCTCCTTGGTGTAAAGTTGAAATGATAGAACAACTGCTTAAAAATGTTCAGTGAAGTTCTGCTGAAACAACTACTCTGACCTTGATGCAATACCCATATATTGTTTTGAGATAGGAACACTGTCTCTGATGGCAACATGTATATGAATACACAAGGTGAGCAAAATGAAAAAAAAGTTTATATTTGAGAAGAATTCAGACAGCAATTCAAATCTCAAGCACTTTCATGTCGCATGGCAGTCACTTTCACGTGTAATATGTTCAACTTCAGAACAACACTGATCTCACCATCCACAAGGGGCATTAATACACCTTGCATTTAATCTCACTCATCCCAGCAGCTTTTAAGCTACTCATATTTTTCATGAAACAAGTTAATTAAATGTGCTGAGTAACTGCAATTGTTCCAAACAAGGAACCTGAAATGTATTGCCATTTGATTTACATTTGCACTTGGGACCATTTTTACCCTTTTTGAGAACATCTAATACAGTCGCAAAAATCCATATTAGGAGCTTTCTTCAAACATTTTTTTCCATTCAGACAAAACCCTTCAGAAAATCAGCATTCTGCAGATGACCATTGGTCCTGCCCATCCCTTCATAACAGCACAGCGGTGCACATTACACAATGTCTTCAGCAACTCACGAACACCAACATTTTCCCAAGGATGTTTATGGAAAGGTGATAAATGCTAACCAGCTAGTGAAGCTAACATATCATGAATGACTAAAACTAGCAAGGGTTTGCATATACACAGACATTTTGTATTATTGCAATTAAATGGCACACAGCTTCTCTGTGAAGTCAAAGGTTTGTCAATACATTCTCATGGGCTGCATGCAACTTTAAAGGAAATGGAATATATGACAGAAAGAGAAGTAATAAAATAAAATTAAATTACATTGACTGACTGACTGAAGATGAAATTTGCAGCAAAAGTCTGTGTATCACAGTAATTCAGGCCAATTACTTATTATTACATAGCACTTATTTGTGGTATAACCTTTGTTTCCAATGTTGACTTCATTTCGACAAAATATGCTGCAGTTATTAATCTAAGTAGTTAAATATAAACCTTTTTCTGATAGTTGATTTATTTATTTTTTCAAAAGCACTCTTTTTCTTTTCATTAACTCTCTTTAAAATTACATTAAGGTTCCCCATGGTCTTAGACAAATGTTATTACACTACTTCAAATTAATTAGATGCTAATTGACACGGAATTTCAGTTTGTTAATAGATGCTATAGCAGACATTAATGAATAATGTTCTTAACAAGTTGACATGTATCAATTAATTAATTAAAAAAAAAACACCCATGTGGCTACTTCTTCCAACTTGACCTCCGGTTATCCTCATCATAGTCACTCTTTTTAATGAACAATGGAGTAAAGTATCAAATTTAACTAAACCTAGATGCAGAACAAGGAAATAAATGGGCCCTAACCAGAGGAAATCACTGTAAGTTTCTTCATTTTTTCATGAGATATGGGCATTGTTCACCAGACTAGCATTTGTTGCCTAATTGCCCTTGAAC
Organism: Chiloscyllium plagiosum; assembly: GCF_004010195.1. Taxonomy (NCBI): domain Eukaryota; kingdom Metazoa; phylum Chordata; class Chondrichthyes; order Orectolobiformes; family Hemiscylliidae; genus Chiloscyllium; species Chiloscyllium plagiosum. The sequence continues at coordinate 19,588,418 of NC_057723.1, read as the reverse complement.
TGAATGACTTGTTAGGCTATTTCTCAGTGAAGTTAAGAGGCAACCACATTGCTGTGGATCTAGAATTATGTGTAGATTTCCTTCTGTGGAGGACATTAGTGAGTCTGATCAGTTTTTAGATGCCATTATTCATCACTGCGATTAGTTTTACATTTCAAATTTATTAACTGAATTCAAATTTGACCAGATGCTGTGGTAGGATTTGAACGTATGTTCTCCAAAGCAGCCATCAGTCTGGGCTGCTGGATTACAAGTTCAGTGTCTCCTCATTTCCACATGCATTCCTTAAATCTTTGGCCTGCATCCAATGGATCTAAAACCTTAGGCTGAAATCTAAAACCTTCAATTACATTTTTCTGCAATGCCAAATAGGATACAATTCAGTGCAACATAAAGTATGATGGGAAAGTTTGGAAGTGTGTGACTATCTTGACATCTTCGTTTGCTGCTGTTTCTATATGAAAACAACAGATTAAGAAGCCTAGACCTAAAGTAGATGATCTTTGAAGTCTCCATTCAACACATGATCATCTGAATTTGTCTTTCTCACTTAACTACCTTCAAACCTCCCACAACACAAATATTAATTTTCTTCACCTTTGGTCATGGGCTCCATATATTGAACATTGGAAGACAACAAAATATGCAATGATGTTTCCTGATGTACGATATCATCATACTGCGTATAAGCTTTACAATAAATTTTACGGAAGCTTTTTCTTTCCTGGGGCCACAACGCCTGCTTAATTTATAATATCTCTTGAGTCAGGACCACAAATTGTTGGAGTCTTCAAGAAAATTTAAATGAGATTGTAAACTTGGCTCAAAATCCTTTGTGTCAAAAAGTATATTTTCATAATAGAATTTATTTGAGATGTTCACACTACAGTTAAGACAAAACTATGAGCTGGTTGTTTGGCTTTAAACTTTCAGATGTAAATGGTTATTATGGCTTCTGGCATAAGCTGCCAGATGGTGTATCTATGATTTTAAACAAGGAGCATTTAATAACATGTGGCTTTTTCAACTGCAAAGAACAGGCATACTGTATTTCTATGTGCCTTTCGTCAAATTCAACGAATCAATTCAGAGCTCTCGACCAAGACAAGCATTGCTGCTTACTAAAAAAGAGCAGGCACCTGCACACTTTGTGTGAACGCATTAAAAAGGAAGATAAGAAATGAAATATACTGTGGTATGGAATGAATCCAAGATTCAGGTACTACAGTTATTTTTGTTTTAAAAGCCTAATTATATTAACACGTATGCATCAGTTACTGAAACCACCATTTTTCAGAGTATATGAATGAGAGCATGTTTTCATGATTTATTTTCCCTCGAGAGCACAACTGGACAAGAAGGGGCAGACGAAGGGTCACTGGACCTGAAACGTAAACTTTGATTTCTCTTCACAGATGCTGCCAAACCTGCTGAGCTTTTCCAGCAACTTGTTTTTGTTTTTAATTTCCTGCAAACGTTGTCATTCAGGCTTTTGAAGTGTCTGCAGAAATGTAATTCTAACGGGTATACTGACTGGCTTGCTGTAGTTCTGCAACTTCTACCTCTGCAGTAAATGACTTTGTCAGCAGCCCTTGTGAGCTGATAACCACATGTCATTTGAAACAGGGGGCTAAGGTTTATCAGAAATCAGCTCAGTATCAATATTAAGGAGTTTCATGGTGGGGTTTCTTGGTATGTGCCCCCATGGGTTTTCTCACTAGTCTCTGCAGCTCACATCATTAGCTTTACACCAGTCCTGTACAGCAACCAACTGATGCTGCCTTCCACTCAACAATAACAGAAATATGTGTCCCTGTTGGACATTCCAGGATTTCTGATGGTGGCACCATTTTCAAAGCCCGGTCATGTCATAAATGAAACACTGCCAAACTGCAGGGTGTCCCACACAGCGCACATAGTCAAAGTGGGATGAGCAAGAAAGACTTCTGAGGACACAGACAGTGTCTGAAACACTGCCTTTGCCTGTGACCATTCTAATCAAAACCTGCTTGGGACAGACCAAGTGACAGTGAAGTCCAACCTCAAGCCACTTCAAAACATCTTCCACAGAATGCTTCTTTCTCCTCCAAAATGACATATATGCAAGAGAAACAGATGTACAGTGTCAGCATGCTGTCGAGACCAGCACTCTCTGTGAAGAAAGTTGAGGATGCTAAGACAAACTGTGAAATCTTCCATATTCAAGAAGAAGTAACAGCTCGACATACTCTGAAAGTCATCAACCAAGCAGAGATTTTGCATCTGAAAGCTGTTACGTTGCACAAATCAAGCAAACTGATCAATAAAATGTAACTCTGCAAGTGCTGCAAGAATTAGCGATGAAAGGATTTCCTGAAAGCATTACAGATATGCCTACACCTATGAAAGAGCATTGGACATACAGAGATTAAGTGATTACCCAAAATGACATTTTCTAAAAAAGAAATAGAGCCACTATCCCTAAGGAGTTGAGAAAAGAAATGCTGATCACATCCATGCAAGCCCTTGAGGTATTGAATCCAGTCTGAGGAAGACAAAAGAAGTGCTCTCCTGAGTAATGACATGAAGGACCATGTCAGCCAATGTAGCACCTGGAAATGAATACCAAGCTAAGCAACTGTTTATGACACATGACAGTTCAGAAAGACCATGGATGAAGCTTTGAGAAGACCTCATAACTCTCACAGGAACTCATTATCTTGTCACTTCAACTAATTTTCTGACAACTGTGAGAGTGTAGATGGCCTGAGCATTCATTCCAGTCATTACAGCATTCCTGACACTGTGATGAGCGACAATGGCCCTCAATTCCCGAGTGAAGAATGCAGTCGCTTTATCAAGTATTAGGAAGTTCAACACCTCAAATCATTTCCACACAGACCCCATAAAATGGAAAAGCCAAGACATCAGTGAAAGTCACTGAAGAGATCATAAAGAAATTGAGTAATTTCAGCACAGATATTTATAGATCAATCCTTGGATGCAGAAAAACACCTACAGAAAGAACAGAAAATAGACCACCCAAAAGTTCAGTATCATATCACCATCAGACAACTATTGCAAGAGCAAGAAACAAATGGAGTTAGAACTAGTAGCAAGCATAAGTGGCAGAATCACAAGGAGACCAAGCTACACATAAGATTTGAGATATGCTTTCACCAATGCCTTGTATATCTGAAGATTAAGATCATTACCCATATGTGCAATTACTCTCACAATAAAGGACAGCATCCTATTAGCCTGTTTGATTATAGGCTGCAACTGCAGACTCACTTTTAATGAATCATACACTTCAGAAAATCAAAATCTCTTTGCACCTCCATTTTCCAGTCATTATCTGTTTAAGTAACACCGTGTGGTTTTCTTTCTTCTCGCTGATGTGAGCAGCTTCATGTTTCCCCATGTTATACTTCATCTGCCAGAATTTTGTATCTTCACTCCAATTCTCTATATCCTCTGGAAACTCCTTCTGATTTATTCACAACATATTTTCCGGCCTACTTTTGTGTCATCCACAAATTTAATAAGCATGCCTTTCTTCTCCTCATCGAAGTCATTGATGTAAAATGAAAATGGTTGAGGCTTTCACGTAGATCACTGAAATCACTGCACCCTGTCAATCAAACACCCATTTATGCATACTTTCATTTTCCTACCGACAGCCAATCTATGATCTATGCTAATATGTTATCCACTATAGCATGAGCTTTTACTTTTTACAATGACCATTTATGTAGTAACATATCAATTTCCTTCAGGAAATACAAGTACAATACCTCTGCTCATTCCCCTTTTTCCACAGAGTATGCCACTTATAAAAAGAAAACCAAAACACTGGTTGAAAAAAAAACCTTCACCTTCACAAAACCATGCTCACTCTCACCCGAAGATTAGCAGAATGATCAGGTTTACCATCATAACTGCAGGCATCTATCTACAACCAGAAATGATTTGGAGATACCGGTGTTGGACTGGGGTGTACAAAGTTAAAAACCACACAACACCAGCTTATAGTCCAACAGGTTTAATTGGAAGCACACTAGCTTTCGGAGCGATGCTCCTTCATCAGGTGACTATCACCTGATGAAGGAGCATCGCTCCAAAAGCTAGTGTGCTTCCAATTAAACCTGTTGGACTATAAGCTGGTGTTATGTGATTTTTAACTTTGTACAACCAGAAACACTGTGCCTTCACGATGGGCATCGACCAGGATGTTACGATTTCAAAAGCTTCAGAGAGTAAAGAATAACTGTTAGTCTCAGAGGTCCCCCATTTTCCAGGAATGGAAATGGATCAGCGACAGCAGTTACTGTGGCAATAACATTTGCCACTGGAACAACACTCCTGGAAAAGGAACATAACTCAATGAATTATCAGAGACCAGCCAAATGCAGAGGCTGATAGACATAGATATGACGAGAGTTAATTGTTGATAATTTTATTTGTGACCATTTATCCCCATATCTTGGATAATTTGTCACAGCAGATGATACTGCATACAATAATTTTCACATTTTGTGAAATCACAAAATCTTGCCAGTTATGTGCTCACTATCTCTGTTGTAAGTGCCTTTGTGTCACTCTGTGCAAACCACAAGTCATTTGAAACAGATTACAGTCTGTGGATAAACATTCTTGCCCTTTTATCCTTCTCTAATCAGCCTGATTCCCTTGAGCAGTAGAAAGTGAGGACTGCAGATGCTGGAGATCAGAGTCAAAAAGTGTGATGTTGGAAAGGCACAGTCGGTCAGGCAGCATTCTGTTAATTGTTGATAATTTTCTTTGTGACCATGTATACCCATATCTTGGGTAATTTATAACAGCAGATGACACTTCATACAAACATTCTTACTGAAAGGGGAGACATTTTGTGAAGTCACTGTCTTGCCAGTCATGTGCTCATTATGTCTGCTCTAAGTGCTCCTCGACTCTCCTGCTCCTTGGATGTGCTTTTCCAGCACCACATGTTTTGACTGTGATGCCCTTGTGCAGCCATTTCAGCTTCTAGCAGATACATTACCTTGCCTGCTGCAAGCCTCTTACATATAGCCATGAATCTGAAGCCATGTATTGTCTGAAGGCAAGCTTAATTTTGGTCAGCTGGATTTTTAATGAGCAAACATCCCAATACTTGCCCTCAGGAAGCTGAACTCACCTTGAAGTTTTCAAGAACTCAACTGCAAATTCTCATTCCATAGGTGCAAATCTGATACTTGTCCTCTTACCCAGTTAAGTTTCTATCTATTTTGCTTTCCACTCCTGGGAGTGGCACAACATTCTGTCCTTTTCTCCGCATTTTCATCGGTTAAGATACTTGCGCGATATGTTTCAAACAAAATTCATATGAGCACGCACTATACAAATCATAATACAATACAACACCTTAAGACACTTCACATTATGAAGCCTTCACATTAGGAGCATTATGAAGCCTAATTGGACATCAAGCGACATTAAGGTCGATGATTAAACATTTGGACAAAGAGTTGAGTTTAAGGAACATTATACAGAAAAGAAAGAAGGGTAAAAGAGAAAAAAATTGAGGAAATTCCAAAGTTTGAACAATTGAAGCCAGTACCATCAGTTATTAGAATGATTCAAATCAACAATGTTCCAGGACAATATTTTGAGAAAAGCAGATATCTCAGAGGGTTATTGGTCTGAGGAGATTGTTGAGATAAAGAAGGGCAAGGTCATGAAGTGATATTGACAATAAGAATTAAAATATCAACATCAAATATTGAATAACCAGGAACTAATATATTTCAGTGAGTGCAGGGGATAAAGATGCTCTCAACTTGGTGGCAGTAATGACTCAGGCAGGAATGTTCTGGATAACCTCAAGTGGGTCCACTACTTTTCGTCATTTATATAAATGATTTGGATGTAAGCTTAAGAGGTATAGTTCGTCAGTTTGCAGATGACACCAAAATTGGAGGTGTTGTGGACAGCGAAGAAGGTTACCTCAGATTACAACAGGATCAGATAAGCCAAAGGGCTGAGAAGTGGCAGATGGAATTAAATTTAGATAAATACAAGGTACTGCATTTTGGAGAAGCAAATCTTAGCAGGACTTATACACTTAATGATAAAGTCCTAGGGAGTGTTGCGGAACCAAGAGACTTTGGAGTGCAGGTTCATAGCTCCTTGAAAGTGGAGTCGCAGGTAAATAGGATAGTGAAAAAGCGTTTGGTATGCTTTCCTTTTATTGGTCAGAGTACTGAGTACAGGAGTTAGGAGGGCATGTTCCGGCTGTATAGGACATTGGTTAGGCCACTTTTGGAATGTTGCATGCAATTTTGGTCTCCTTCCTATTGGAAGGATGTTGTGAAACTTGAAACGGTTCAGAAAAGGTTAACAAGGATGTTGCCAGGGTTGGAGGATTTGAGCTATAGGGAGAGGTTGAATAGGGTAAGGCTGTTTTCCCTGGAGTGTTGGAGGCTGAGGGGTTTATAAAATCATGAGGGGCATGGATAGGGTAAATAGACAGGTCTTTTCCCTAGTGTGGGGGAGTCCAGAACTGGAGGGCCTAGGTTTAGGATGAGAGGAGAAAGATATAAAAGAGGCCTAAGGGGCAACTTTTTTCACATAGAGGGTGGTGAATGTGTGAAATGGGCTGCCAGAGGAAGTGGTTGAGGGTAGTACAATTGCAACATTTAAAAGGCATCTGGATGGGTATATGAATAGGAAGGTTTGGAGGGATATGGGCCGGGTGCTGGCAGGTGGGACTAGATTGGGTTGGGATATCTGGTCGGCATGGACGAGATGGATCAAAGGTTCTGTTTCCGTGCTGTACATCTCTATGGCTCGATGACTCTATAAGTTTACAGAGGGCTGAAAGATGAAGAATGTGCTGATACTGTTGAGGTGAGAGGTAACAAAAGTTGGTGAGGGTTTCAAGAGTAAGTTAGCTGAGTCAGAGGTGGAATCAAACAATCTGTGATCAAATGCTTATGTTGGGGGGCAAATAATTTGCTTCAGGGACAGGCAGTTGTCAGGGAGTATTGGAGCTGGTCTGAGGGAATGGGTCCCAAAGACATTGACGATAGTTTTACGTATATTTAATGGAAGGATGTTTTTATTCATACATTATAAATCATAACAAAACTACAAAATTTTGCATCTGTATGTACTTTACACTGTTCATAACTTTTATCCAATTATAATTATAATTAAAAACAACAAAAGTTCTGGAAACACATATTGATGAATCAGCACCTGAATGAAAATTATAGATTCATGTTTCAGTTGTAGTCTTCCATCAAACACAATTTTTCCAATCCTCCATTTATTATTTTTCTCTTTCAAATATCAAAAGACCGGATTTATAGTTTTCATTTTAGATCTCTAGAATTTACCTTTCTTCTACCTTCTGAATGCAAGAGTGGACTGGTCCATTCTGCATAGTATTCAACAAGTTACTAGGTCAATCCTCAAAAATTAACAGCTATTGTAACTTGATGAGCGACTAAGGAAAACGAAATGGAAAAAGAATATGTGCTTGATACCAAGTTGAAAAATGATCTGAATGGGCAGCAAATGAAGTCTTAAACCTCTCCTGTGTGTGCACAATGGAACCTCAGGCCACATATAAAGCTCAATCTATATTTTCATTTAACACCCACATACTTCAAGTTGCTGAAGCTAACAGATTTGTGTGTTAAAGCCAAAAAAATTCAATCAGAACAACCAGTAAGACAGATATATGGGAACAGGTGATACTGATTTTCAGGAGTCTTAATGGCCAGATTGCTAGCAACTTGGGGCTGGCTGCATATGGCCCTAAAACCACAGGTTGGATTCCCCATCTGAAAAAGTTACGATCAGCTGGATGAGCTGCTTTGCCTTATTCCTATGTACAAGTTCTTTTAATCAAATATGCCCTCATATATACCGTATCTAAAATGGCTCTGAAAATAATAAAGCGAATATTTGAAAATGTCTAAACAATAGCCCAAAGTTATTGCCATTCCTACAACCTCTGCAGATTCACAGCTGGGTGTTAAAACTGCTTTAGCCTCTAGTTTTTAGCTCATTAAAAATGATTTTGTTCATAAATATGAATATTTTAAAAAGCACGATAGTTTATTAACTGGCGACATACAGTGAAGCTCCATCTGCTGTGTGTGTATGTGAGACATTGGGGGGAGTTAGAGATTATAATTTTTCACAACAGATTTTAGAATTAAAAGACTGAGGAAGGCACATGAAAAATTCACACATCTGGTTGGTAAACAGTGCATAACGTGTTTTAGAACTAAAATGCAACCTAATAGCAAATGTGGACAATTGACAAAATCATAAATAACATTTGCATTTGTAAAGTCACATTGAAAACTCCTGGGAGTTGCCATTGATCAGAAACGTAACTGGACTCATCAAATAAATGCAGTGACTACAAGAACAAGTCAGAGGCTAGGAATGCTGTGGTGAGTAACTCATCTCCTGACTCGCTGAAAGGCTCACCACCATAAACAAGGCACAAGTCAGGTATGTGATGGAATACACTTGCCTGGATGAGTGTAGCTCTAACAACATTCAAGCAGCCTGACACCATCCAAGACACAACAGCCTGCTTTATTGCACTGCACCCACCACTGACGCTTACTAGCAGCAATGTGTACCATCTACAAGATGCACTGCAGAAATTCATCGAAAATCCTCAGATAGCACCTTCCAAACCCACGACAGCTTCCATCTAGAAGGACAATGGCAGCAGATGTACGGGAACACCACCACCTTCAAGTTCCCCTCCAAACTACTGACCTTCCTGACTTGGAAATATATTGTCATTCCGTCACTGTTGCTGGGTCAAAATCCTGGAATTTCCTCCTTAAGGGCATTGTAGGTTCACCAATAGCAGGTGAACTACAGCAGTTCAAGAAGGCAGTTCACTACCACCTTCTCAAGGGCAACTAGGGCCAGGCAATAAATGCTGGCTAGCCAGCCACACCCATATCCCACTGAAAACTGAATAAAAATAAATAATGGGAATGGGAAATTTGAAAGAGGTAGCAGATTCTTCAGAAAAAGGAAAGAGTATTTGAGGGAAGGATCTTGCGACACACTACAGTGTGGTTTTATGTGGTTGGTTGATTTTTTACATTCATATTTCAATAATGATTTTCAAAAGTCAAATTCAATTAGAAAATAGCTTTCTGAACTTTGTTCGTAAATATATATTTCTTCTCAGACATTTGTAGATCCTGAATTGTCTGGATTCTGTGTAAATGCACAAGATGCACAGGAGCAAGCAGAATGACTCTGGAATGAATATTCCCAGATATGGAAAACTATGGTGAGATTAGAAAATTGAGATTTTGGATGCCGAGAAAATAAAGTCTTATTTACTACTCAATGTGTTAACGGTGAGACAAGATTCTTGCTCATGGGTGATGAGAGGCCTATTTGTGCATGAACATCTCTTTATTACTTATTCTCACCTAATTTATATACAATGTGCTTTTCTCAAATGTGGCAGAGACAAAATAGACAGCAACAATTTCCAATGTGGAACTTAAAGCAGGTACCTGACAGCTCCTGCTTGCCACTTGATCCTCCTAGCCTTCACCTTCACCTTCACCAGCATTCCCTGACATCTCAGTTTGATCCATGTGCAGTGACTGTTTGCACCTTCATGGTGGTGGACAAGTTGTTGTATGGGACTGTATTACATCAGTGTCACACTCGCAGCAGACTTGCCAACCCCATATAATGTAATTTAACCAAAAGGCCAAGTCTCATAGAAACACAGAAATATAAAGAATAGGCAATTCAGCTGATGGCAGGTTATTTAGTAAATTAAACATGTTTGGAATTGATGGATTCTTGGCAGCATGGATTAAACGTTGGTTAAATGATAGGAAACAGAAGGTAAGTATATTTCTCAGCTTGTAGACAAGTTGAAAATGGTGTTTTCCAGGGATTGGTGTTGGGACTCTTGCTTTTTCTGCTTGATACAAATAAATTTGGGATGGGTGTTGGAAGGCAAAATCTCTAAGTTTGCAAATGATACTAAGCCAGGGAGAATAGTGAATTGTGAGGATGATGCTGAATAACTTCAAAGAGACATTAACAAGTTGGCCAAATGGGCAGACTCCTGGTAGATAAATTTTAATACAGAGAAATATGAGGAAATGCATAGAAGAAACACTGAGAGACAAGACAGGGTCAATGATACAACTTTGAGGAGAGTATAGGAGCAGATGGATCCTGGGGTTCAAGTGCATAATTCCTTCAAAGTGATGCTACGTCTCTACAAGTCATTGTTCAGATCATTTTTGGAGTATTATATTCAGTTCTGGGCACCTTATTTAAGGAAGGATGTTAAAGCCTTAAAGAGAATTAAAAGGAGATTGACTAGAATTATATCAGGAATTAGGATTTAATATATAAGGAAAAAAATAGAGAAATTGGGCTTATTCTCCATGACCTTATTGAGGTGTTCAAAACTATTTTAGGAGCTGGTGTACAGACACAATAAGTCAAATGGCCTCTTTCAGCATGGTAAAATTCTATGATTCTAGACTGCTCCACCATTCAAAGTGATCATGACAGATCAACCACCTCAGTACGCTGTTCCTGTTTTCTCCAGAGACTCTTTGATTTCATTAGCATGAGGAACTGTGAAAACATTCGATGCTTTGGACTCAATCATTTTCTCTGGCAGACAGTTCAAGGCTCACCACTCCCTTGTTGAAGAAACTTCTGCTTATCTGAGTCCTAAATGGCCTGCCCTGTACTCTTAGACTGTGATTCCTGGTTCAACATCTAATGGGAATAGTCTTCAGTCAAGAGGGACTCTTGTCAGTCAGACCGTGTTGCAACAGTCAATCAAGTGCAACATTTGATCTTAGTCTAGATGCTTGAACATGGTCAATTGGCCGTTCGGGGCAGTTAGGGTAAGGGGGATTTCTGTATCATTACAGATTGAGAAGTAGGAGACAGTCAATCCAGTGCAACCAGTCAGGCGATTGTGGTAAGTCAGTCTGTGAGCTACACAGAGATCAGTCAGGCATCTGGTCATTCATTAGTCAGGGCTATATTTTATAGCAGATTGGGGGTTAGGCTATGGTCAGTCCTAGGGGTCAGAATACTGAAAAGCAAAGTCGGCTGTCAGGGGTCATTGTTAAGATGAACAAGTTGGGAAAGTCAATTGTGGGGATAGGAGGCAACTTGCAAAGGGTACAATGATTGTGAAGGGGGAAACTCAACATATATGTGAGACATATATATCATATACACATAGCACATTAGAAGACACGGTGAGAGGGCACAGGTAAGTAACCAATGATCAACACTACTTTGACTTCAGTGGAAGGAGACTGTGCTTCACGGTGGTTGGCATGGTTAAGTTGCAGGGAGAAAGTGAGGTCTGCAGATGCTGGAGATCAAAGTTGAAACTTTATTGCTGGAACAGCACAGCAGGTCAGGCAGCATCCAGGGAACAGGAGATTCGACGTTTCGGGCACAGGCCCTTCCTCAGGAATGGTGGTTGCAAGCCTATGACTCAGAGGGTAATGTTAAAAGATAAAGACTTAAATGAAGGAGGTAGGTAGGAAAACGTGGAATCTCAAAACTGATGAGGTTGATCGGGACTGCAAGAAAGAAAGGAACATGAAGTATTTACTTTGTATGTTGGGGGACATTTTGATTTATAGGTTGAGCCGCCAACTGATTTTGAGAAATGTGACCCTGGTTTGTTCTAGTTCCTCAACTGAATCACAAATGCACAATATAAATAGCTGCCACCATACCCACAGTGGGCGGAATCAGTACCTTTTTCTGTCTGAGGATGCGGGTTCCGTTTGTAAGCAATATGAGGCACTTGAAGGGGCCATTGTATAAATCAAGCACTTATAAAGTACAGGTTTAAGATATTTGAAATCATTGAATTCTGCATGTCAATTGCAGTCAGTGACCAAACTATGCTAAATACAAACCCTGACCTTTAACATCTTGACTGTCATTGGTCATGTCAAATTAATCAATATCATCTCTATGAAACAGAAGTAACCACAGGTGACGGTAAAAGTATAATCTACAGGCTACGATTTACAAATACAATCCACGGTCTCATAGGCTGCACGAAGGCTCAGAGACTATTTCCTTTCATCTTGAAATGTAAGTGTTCGACACACTCCTTATTTCTAATGCTGACGACTCCATGTGCAGATACAATGCAGCCCATTCTTTTAGCTGTGAAGCAGACAGGTAAAAGAAGCAGGCCCTCTGATGACGAGGTTCAGATGCTTGGATCATTCTAGGAGGGGCTTTGCAATACAGTCCAGACAGAGTATGCTGTCTGATCCTTGAATAATGTGCCAATCAGAGGAATCTTACCTTCAGCATGATAGAGTGGTGTAACATTGGATTAAATAAGTAAGACAATATTTAACAGTCACCCACTTTCAATAGACCTGAGTTGGGTGAAGTGATCATTTGTTCACTTTAAGCTTGCTGTTCAATGGAAGGCAAGCAGTGCATCTTTGTTCCCAGAAGCAAACACAGTTATTTTTGGGTTTTATTTTGTCTTTCTTTATGTTCAATAAAAGGTAAATTTTTCAACAATTTGTAAGTTTTCTAGCATTGAACATGACAAAATGTTACAATCTACGAAGCAATAGGAAAACAGTAGCACTCCTCAAGACAGAGTCCTCACATAGTAATGCACTAAAGACAGGTAGCCTGTCTATCTTGGTTCTTGTAGCTATAGTTACAAGGATGTCGATCAGAAAGATGACAATGTAAATTACAACACATTCACAATTTTGATATTCTATTTCTAATGAAGTATCATCTGTGCCCTCAGAAGTATTTCTCTTTTTGTTTCCCACCCACTGCATGTACTGTGAAGGGCTATTTGTGGATTGGGTGCAATTGACCTGTTTCAGAGTTGGGATTTAAATAGGGAACAGGCAGTAATATTGCGAGACAATCTCAGCAATGGCTAGTACTTTTACTGCTGCTGAGCGCAAATTAGTGCCAAGAGTGGCACCATACTGACATAGTGTACACACGATCAGATGACCAGTGGGGAATTATATGAGACAACTTAATGGACCTCATGGAGAGAAGCTCTCCTGAAACCCCCCAAAATTGATGCTTTGCCGATTTTCAATAAAATGGTGTCACAGTCAGTTGATTAAAGGTAAAGGACAACTTTTAATTCATTCCTAGAGCTTAACGCAACAATTTCAGATTGGGAGTGTATATTATAGTAATTGACTGAAACACAGAAAACAGTTGGGTATTTTTAAAGGTGGGTACCTGACCAGCGCCTCAAATGTTACAGTCAATGCAATTTATGAATTCTTCCCAAATTATCAAGCTATCCATCAATTTGAGAATAAAAGCACAAACTACCATTGAAATTGCAAAATGAGTTCAAATACTGGTCCATCATTACAGACAACAGTCTTAAGATTTCTTTAAGGTTACTGAACAAAAATATCTTACATATATTTTGATCCAGCCAGGTCAAATAAATGACCAAGGTATTTTCCAAAATTTATTTTGCAACAACATTGCATTGTATTGATCTAAATCAATCCAGAATCCAATCCATTTGGTTGGCATTTCGTCCTTTTACTTCAAAGACAAAACGTGAACTCAAGATAGATTAATGGGGTAACAATCTTTGCTAGAAAAGCTTGATGAAAACTAATTTGGACTTGAGTTACCATAAAACATCTTTAAATTTGCCAGAAATGAATAATGAATCATATCTAAAGTTTGCAAGCATCACATGATTGACTGGTACAGATGACGGACGTTGATGGGTGAGGAAGGGATTTTCTATTTGCAATTAAAATTAATATTTGAATTAGAATTAGAATTAAACCAGTATTTAGTATAAGAATTATGCAGTGTGAACAATAACCTACATGTACGTAATAATATACACAAGCTTCTGAGTTCCTGATGAATACTGTCGAGATATCTTCATATTGAAGGCAATTCATCCTTGATACTGACTTTGAATACCATTTGAGGAATAATGTTCCAATCCCAATTACTGATAGCTCTCAGCTTGATAAGCAGCAAGATGAAACAAAAATGTAACTGTCAAAGGATGTTTACAGTGGCAATCCAGTGGTTATGTCACCAATGTGATACTCAATTCTTCAAAAGGTCATGAAAATTAGTGACTGTTTATAAAACTTTAATGACAATTTTGCTTTCACTATAAATGCCAGGACATTCCTAGTCTAGGCGAACTAGGATCCATTGTAAGTATAATTCAACAGTGCCTTGAATTTTCTGCTTTATAGGAGCTGACAACTGACTACATTTATTTCAGACAGGTTAGCAACTGTGTTAAAAGAGCACTTGCTTTTACGCAAACATCTTAACCACTGCGCTACCAATGGAAATGAAACCACTCAATCCTTTAAAACACTGTTAATGGACTGTGCTTGTCACAACAAATACTGAAATACAAACTTCCAGTTGATAGAACACAACAGTGTCACTGAATATATTTACAGCAGAGGTCAATAGCTTTTTGGGTTCCATGGGAATCAATGGGAAGACGATAATGTTTTTTGTAAAAGAATGTATTTGTTCATGTGACAAGGGAGTTGCTGTTTGAGATTGAAAGAAACATAGAAAACGGAAGTGGGAGTAGGCCATACCCCTTTCAAACCTGCTCCACCATTCATTATGATCCTGGCTGAACATCCAATTCAGTTCCTGCTCTTCCCGCATATCCTTTGATCCATTCAGCCACAAGTGTTATATTCAACTTCTTCTTAAAATCATATGGTGTTTTGGCCTCAACTGAATTGTATAGGAACACCATTTTCTGGGTGAAGAAATTTCTCCTCACTTCATTCCTAAATAGTTCACCTCATATTCATAGACTATGAACTCTCATTCTAGAATTTTCTGCCATCAGGAACATCCTTCCTGCATCTAACCTGTCTAGTCGTGTTAGTATTTTATAGGCTTCAATGAGATCCCCCTTCATATTTTTTAACTCCTGCAAATATAATCCTAACTGATTCACTTGTCCTCATACGTCAGCCCTGCCAATCAGTCTGGTGAACCTTTGCCAAATTCCTTCTATACAAAGAACATTCTTCCTCAGATACGGAGATCAAAATTGCTCTTAATATTCCAGTTGTGGTCTCACCAAGATCCTGTACAATTTCAGCAAAACATTCTTGCTCCTGCGCTCAAATCCTCTCACTATGAAGGCCAACACACATTTATGTTCTTTACTTCCTGCTGCACCAACATGTTTACCTTGAATGGCTCATGGTTGAAAACATCTAGATCTTATGCACACTCCCCTGAGTCAATTTACCCTAAACGTCCTGAGTTGCATTCTTGAATTGTCACAGTCCATGATATTTAGGAACATCTACAGATATAAGAAAGAGGATTCTTGGATTTTAACTGACTAAAAGGAAGGACAGGAGAGATAAATCCAAATCAGGATGGTGTATGTCTTGGAGGGGAACACACAGCTGGTATTGTTGCTGTGTTTCTGCTACCTTGTGGGTGGTAGAAATTGCAGGTTTGTTTGGAACAGTTGAAAAGAGGTACACACTGCCTCAGTTGTGGACCTATGATGGAGGGAGTGAATGTTGGATGTGATGAATGGGTGCCAATCAAGTCAACTGTTTTTTTTTGTCAGGACTGTGTTCACCTTGTTAAGTGTTGTTGGAAATGCATTCATCCAAGCAAGTGGAGGGTATTTCTTCATCTGACTTGTTGCCTGATGGTGGCCAGGCTTTATCAGTCAGGAGGCGAGTTACTCATCACAGAATGCCCAAGCCTCTTATCTGCTCTTGTAACCAAGTTTCTATATGGCTGGTCATGTTCAATTTCTGGTCAGTATGATAATCTCCAAGAAATTAATAGCAGGGAAATCAGCAATTGTGCTATCAAATGTTAAGGGAACTTGTTTAGCTTGTTGGAAATGGTCGTTGCCTGGCTCTTTGTGGTGCAAATATTACTTGCCACTTATCAGCCTTGAATGTTGTCTAGGTTTTGCTGCATGTAAGCATGGACTCTCTAACTATTTTAGGAGTTGCAAATGGTGCCGAAAATTGTGCAATTGTCAGTTAACATCCTCAATTCTGACCCTATGATGGAGGGAAGTTGAATTTGGTGAAGATGGTTGGACGAGGATACTACACCAAAGAACTCCTGTATGATGTCATAGGACAAACAGGGCTTACCTCCAACAACCATTCATATGTTCTTTTGTATTCAGCATGCCTCTAACCAGAGGGAGTCAACCACAGATTCCCATTGACTCCACTTTTCCTACGGCCCCTTGATGCCACATTCGGTCAAATGCTACCTTGATGTCAATAACTCTCATCTCATCTCTGGAGATATTATTCTCCTTAAGCAGGTACTGAGTGACTTTGAAAGAGGAAGCCTTTCTGGAAGGTTGTAAGCCATCTCTGTACATAAGGAGTCCTTTGCTCACCACCAGATGAATATGAGTGGCAGTTGGATCAGGCCCAGAGCTGTCATTAGCTGCCCCCTGCCCCAGACTTGATCGATCAAGCTGGGGCAGCAGAGGGCTACTCGTTGGCCACCCAACTGTTTAAATGCACCACTATCTCACTCCCAGGCAAGTCCGGAGAATATTTTCAAGGCAGGATGGCATAAAATTTCACCCAAAGGTTTTTCTGGACTTCTTAGATTTTGCTTGCTACGTCCAGCAGTTACAACATATGTTATTTAGCTTCCCAGTGGGATAACATTTCTTATGTTAAACACTGGCACAGTTTGTCAGATAAATTGCTTTCTTGAAATGCATTTGACAGTTCTAGAATGAGTGGTCTTTTTTTTTGTTTAGCTTTCCAATACAAAAATAAAATTGTAACGTATTGAATACCACTGCCTATATGATATAACAAAATAATCTTGAGTTAGAAATACTCATAGAATATATATTCTAAAATATATTTGTATGGTTTCTGTTTAACATGATATTAATTACAACTATTAGGCTTTATAATGAGACCCACTGTCATCCAGTCAGGAAGTCACATAAAAGAATGCTAACAGACACAGTATTACGGTGAAATTTCCCCTAATACATTGCTCAAATTTGAGGAGTTGAATGTTGAAATGGCAGTAAAAAGACTGAGTGAATCCTGCTCCTTACTTCCTAATGATATCTTCACCTCCCTTGGTCTCATTGGCTGCCCCTTCTCCAGCTATCATATGGAAATGTTTTTGGAGAAATGGGACTTGTTTCTGAGTGAATTCTCACTCGTAATCACCATTTCATAATATCAAATACACTGGACAGAACCTTATACATATCTGAGTCATGTGAACTGCACCAAGTTGTGTTCCAGAATTGGACATCAAATCCTAAATCAACGTTGAGATCTTGCGATCTTGCTCCATCCTTTATTCTTCTCACAAGTGGTGTAGTGAGATGCTTGCTTGGCAGCAGTGAGGTATCAATTAGCAGCAAGTAATGCTTGATAATACCCTGTTAACGGTACAATTCACTTTATTAGTATTGAGCTTCCCACCTTGCGAAACTCATTAAACAAGGTGGATGTTGGGAAAACTCAGCAAGGAAACAGTAGGTGGACACCTGGTGAATTCAGCTCATCGTTTGCTCCAAATGAAGTCCATGTTGCCTGTGACTAAACTCCAGCCCAGGGCATAATCGAACCTCACATACCCATCACCCATGGACATTGTGGTTCTGCATCTGCTAATCCATCACAACCCATCCCAACAGTTCTTCCAGATACTGGCAGTGCAGTCTAGAAGAACAGATTTGCATTACAGGGTTTGTCAACAACTAGCATTAAAAAGCTGCAGCGGGGCCACATTTGAGATAGAAACGGGCACTCAGTTTGCATACTGAATGAGGCTGCACCTCAAGGGTGTTTGCTTTCTCTGCTAAAACTTACTCAACTCACATCTATCTGCAAGCTCACTCCATCTCAGCCTTGCCTTGCTATGCTAATTTGCATAGTCATGCTATCGGGTAAACTCTTTCCACGGGACTAAGCCTAAGTAGGTTAGTCTTCGGAACTGGGTGCTGCAGGCTCTGGGTAAGGGTGGGAAACAATTGTGAAGGGGGTGGAGGCAATAGGATTTGTCTGTAAAGCATAACTGGGAAAGATGGCATGTTGGCAAGAGGCTGGTTGGTTGGGTGGGGGGGGAGGAGGAATGTTCAGCTTCATCCTGAGTGCAGCACTGAGGCCCCAAATATTCCTCCACCTGAGGAATGTTCACTGTCATTTTCAATCATCCTGGAGATCAAATGTGTGCAATGGGGAAGAAAATGGTGGAATGGATAAAGTGAATGATGGGGACTGCAGCAAATACCTCCCAAAGGGCTCTTAAATAAAAAGAACATTGATCTCAGGCCCATGTACTGTACAGGTATGCAGTGTACCATTTCCCTGGCTATCCAATAGCATTGACTCTCTCTGCATGTTACATCTCCCCAGTGTTGAACTCAGTGCTTGTTCAGGTGCACAAGAGACTTTTAAAGGTATGCTAGGGATGCTGGTGTTTTAGCACATATCCACTGAGCAGCAATTTGTTCTGTGAACAGCATGTAATAAGATTGGGCAGAGATTGGACATGAGAGAAGCCACAATGATTAGTTACTGAGATGAGTTTGGTAAGGTCTGGTAAGAGCTCACTCAGATTCCTGGCAACTGTCCAATAAAACTTGACGTAGCTCAGACTTAGCCAAAACAAAGATTTGATCCTTCCCTTTTACTATAGACTTGTGGTCCTCCTGTTTGTCTATATAGACCTTTTCTTACAGGTTTTCCATCTCTGACAAAACTTAGAAAGTAGAAAACCTCCTTTACATTTGGAATTTCCCTGCTCCTGTGTTCCCTTTCCAACTCAGCACCATGAAGAACATAAGAACATTAGAAATAGGAGCAGGAGTAGGACGTCTGGCCCTTCGAACCTGCCCCACTACTCAATAAGATCATGGCTAAGCTTTTTGTGAATTCAACTATATTTACCCGCATTTTCACCATATCCCTTAATTCCATTATTTTTCAAAAAGGTATCGACATTAGCTTTAAAAGCAATTACTGAAATAGCGTCAACTACTTCGCCAGGCAAGGAATTCTATAGATTAACAACCTTTTCAGTTCAGTTCTAAACCTGCTTCCTCTCATCTTGAGGACATGCCCTCTTGTCCGAGTCTCACCTACCAGTGGTAGCAGCCTACCTATTTCTATTTTACTGATTCACTTCATAATTTTAAATGTTTCTATAAGATCCCCCCCGCCATTCTTCTGAATACCAATGAATATAATCCCAATCTACTTAATCTCTCCTCATAAGCCAACCCCCTTAACTCCAGAATCAACCGAGTTTACCTCCTCTGCACCCCCTCCAGTGCCAGTACATCCTTTCTTAAGTAAGGAGACCAAAACTGCACACAGTACTCCAGGTGTGGCCTCACCAGCACTTTGTACAGCTGTAACATTACCTCTCTGCTTTTAAACTCAACCCCTTTAGAAATGAAGGACAAAATTCCATTTGCCTTCTTAATTACCTGGTGTACCTGCAGACCAACCTTCTGCAATTCATGCACAAGGATACCCAGGTGACTCTGCAAATCAGCATGCTGCAACGTTTTGCTGTTACTCCTACCAAAATGTGTGACTTCACATTTACTAACATTGCATTCCATCTGCCAGACCTTTGCCCACTCATTCAACCTAGCTACATTCCTCTACAAGGTTTCACAGTCCTCTGCACACTTTGCTCTGCCACTCATCTTAGTGTCATTGGCAAATTTTGACACTGTACACATGGTCCCCAACTCCAAACCATCTAAATAAATTGTAAGTAAGTGTGGTCCCAACACTGATCCCTGAGGCACACCACTAGTCACTGATTGCCAGCCAGAATAGCACTCATTTATCCCCACTCTTTGCTTCCTGTCAGTCAACCAATCCTCTATCCACACTAATGCTGTACCCCTCACATCATGCATCCTTATCTTATGCAGCAGCCTCATGTGCGGCACCTTGTCAAAGTCCTTTTGGAAATCTGGGTACACCACATCCACTGGGTCCCCATTGTCCACCTTGCTTGAAATGTCTTTATAGAATTCCAAAAGATTTGTGAAGCATGACCTGCCCTTCATGAACCCATGCTGCTTCTGTACAATGGGACACTTTCTGTTGAGATGCCCTGTTATTTCTTCCTTGATAATAGACTCAAGCATCAACCGCACTATAGAGGTTAAGCTCACTGGTCTATAATTCCCCATCTTTTGTCTACTTCCCTTTTTAAACAGTGGCATCACACTTCCTATTTTACAATCTGCTGGAAAGTCCAGTGAATTTTGTAAAATTACCGCCAGTCCGCCTGTTATTTCTCCCGCCATCTCTTTTAGAATCTTGGATGCATTCCATCAGGGCCAGGAGACTTAGCTATCCTTAGCTCCATTAAATTACTCAACACTCTTCCATAATAATAATTGCTTCCAGGTCCTCACCTACCTTTGTCTCTTCGTCACTTACTGGCATGTTATTAGTTCCTCTACTGTGAAGACCAATGCAAAGTACCTGTTCATTGCATCAGCCATTTCATCACATCCCATAACAAACTGCCCCTTCTCATCCTCGAAAGGACCAACATTTACTTTAGCCACTCTTCTTTGTTTTTTATATTTATAGGAACTTTTATTATCTGTCTTTACATTCTGTGCTAGTTTTTTTCTCATACTCTTACTTTTCTTTAAACCACTATTTGGGGTTTTTTGTTGACCTTTAAAGTTTTCCCAATCTTCTAGATTTCTGCTTTTTTGGCTACTTTGTATGCCTTCTCTTTCACTTTGATAGCCTGCCTTATTTCCTTAGACACCCATTGCAGATTACCCCTCCTCTTACAGTCCTTTCTTCTCATTGGAATATACGTTTGCTGAGCACTTTGAAAAAAATTCTTTGAAGGTCCTCCACTACTCGTCAACTGTCACACCATAAAGACTCTGCTTCCAGTCTAACTTAGCCAGGTCCTCCCTCATTTTATCATCATCCCCCTTATTCAAGCACAGGACCCTGGTAGTGGATTTTATCTTCACACTATCCAGCTGTATTTTAAATTAAACCATACTGTGATCACTCCTTCCAAGAGGATCCCTGACTATGAGGTAATTAATTATTCCTATCTCATTACACAGGACCAGATTTAGGATGGCTTGCTCCCTTATCGGTTCCATTATATACTGTTCAAGAAAACTATCGTGGAGACACTCAACAAATTTCTCCTCAAGGCTACCCTGACCAAACTGGTACAACCAATCAACATGTAGATTAAATTCCCCCAAAATAATTGCAGTATCATTTTTGCAGGCATTATTTCCTTGTTTATTGCCGTCCCAATGTAATGATATTATTTGGTGGCCTACAGACTACACCTATCAGTGACTTTTTATTCTTGTAATTCCTAATTTCCACCCAAATGAATTTGACCTCACGTTCCATAGAACCTATATCATCTCTCAGCACTGCCCTGATGTCGTCCTTGAATATCAGAGCTACACTGCATTCCTTCTGTCCTTCTGAATAGTCTGGTACCTCAGGATATTTAATTCCCAGTCATGACCATTCTGCAACCATGTCTCTGTGATGGTTATCAAATCATATTCGTTCACGATGATTTGTGCCGTTAACTCATCAACCTTGTTACGAATGCTATGAGCAGTCAGGTAAAGTGCCTTTATGCTAGCCTTCTTACCGTTATGGTTCACAACATCTCTAATGTCTCCTGAGTTATCCTTCATTTTTGCTTCTCTCACAGTCTGCCTTGAACTTAAACCCTCCTGCATACATGCTAACCTGCTGCTTACCTTTTCATTTATCACCATACTTCTTGTTGCTTTCCCTTTCCCTTTCCCCTGACTCACAAGTTTAAAGTCCCATTGACATCCTATTTATCCTTTTCGCGAGAACACTGGTTCCAGATTGTTCAGGTGGAGACCGTCCCATTGGTACAGATCCCCCCAGTTCCAAAACTGATGCCAACGCCCCATGAAATGGAACCCATCTTTCCCACACCATTCCCTTAGCCACTTGTTTACTTTCGTAATTTTCTTGTCCATAAGCCAATTTGCATGTGGTTCAAGCAGTAATCCGGAGATTATGATCCTTGAGGATCTGTTCCTTAATTTCGTTCCTAGTGCTTGATAACCCCCTGCTTGATAACCCCCAAAGAGGTCCTCCATCCTAGCCTTGCCTATATTGTTAGTACCAACGTGGACCACAACAACTGGATCGTCTCTCTTCCGCTCCAGTTTCCTTTCAAGCCGGTCAGAGATGTCCTGCACCCTGGCAGCGGGTAGGCAACACCATGCAGGACTCCTGATCCAGCTTGTAAACGATACTATCTGCCCCCCTAATTATAGAATCCCTTATAACTACCACCTGTCTTTTTGCTCCCCCCTCTTGCATGGCCTTCTGCACCATAGTGTCATGGTCAGTTGGCTCATCCTCCCTGCAGCCCTTTTTATCATCCACATAGGGAGCAAGAATCTCAGACCTGTTGGACAAGGTCAAAAGTTGGGGCTCCTCTACTCCTGAACTCAGGATCCCCCATCTGCCTCACTTGCAATCATACCCTATTGTCCCTGATCACTAACTGAATAGGAATTACTTAATCTACCAAGTGTGGCTGCCTCCTGAAACAAAATGTCCAGGGTTTCTTTCATCTATTTGGAACCCATTTCCAATATTGGGAACGAATAGTTCCAACTTCTCAGTTTTTCATGACAGAGAAAAATGCAGTCTACATTTGTCACGCAAATTGAAACCATGCTGTCAACTCAGCGACTTCCAACAATATTGTTCATCATTTAGTCCAACAAAGATCCAGTAAGAGTTGAAATGGTAAAGGCACAGCTCAGTTATGTATTCCTGTCAAAAATAAATTGTCAGCGTGTAAGTGCAGGTCAACAACTGGCCTACATGATTAATGTTTTATTTTGCAAGAGAAATTTATTAAGAGGCTAGAAACTTTACGAAAAGAGATGTCAGCACGGAAACATTACTTTTGCTCAATTCCTCAGCATTACTTGTGCCAAGCAAATGTGCAATACAGGTTAGATAAAATATGGAAGATCCTTCCATGATATTCTCGCATCCGCCACTGACCGCAACCTAGATGTCCCTTTTAGTCAACTATGATTCTGACAACCATTTTTATCGGCCTTGTGGATGAAACTAGCAACTTTTATCAATATCTGAGTGGCTCTTTCTGCCTTGGTTTAACAATGAAAATAAAAAGACTGCCTTGTGACAAAACACACCACAGAATACCTCAACAAAATGCACAATACTAGATTTACGCATGTTGATTGAATGTAGCACAGTACCTAATAGGATTAGCAATGACACAAAAAAGGATTCTCCCTCAGTCAGGATTATAGGAGTATATACCACCTTTCATCCTCAGCGTAATTTTCACACTTATCTGATGCTTTATTCCCACAGTGGAATAAAAAATCCTTTAAAAAGTTAATAGCATTGTCTGTTCAACGATGAGAAAAAAAAAAGAGGTGACTGACAAACCAAAATGAGGCAACTAGCCTTTCACCTCATGATTGTAAATCTCACTACAGCACAGTTGAACTGAACTGAACCAATTAGTGTGTTTTGGCACCATGAAAAGTGGCAGAGCATTTGGAATTAAAATCAATATTTCATCCACCATATATTAAAAATGACTTTGACATTGATCTGCATTATACAAACACACTTCTGAGTTACCTGTGCTTATTACAGTTCTGAAGTAGGACCAGTCATTGGGAACAAGTAGAATGCACTTCATAACACCTCGTAATTAATCCTCTGAGCATTAAGCAACATCTGTGCATTGTGCTAACATGACAAGACTGAATTTTCAATAATTTAATAAAATTATATATAACAGATTAGCAACAGAAATCGACAAACAGAAGATACATATACAAAAATTGTTCATTAAAAATTGCTCTACTTGGAAAAAGTATTATTTTATTTAAAAGAAAATCCATTTTTTCTTTCGTAAAGTTATTATACAGATGAAAGTAAGGATTTTACTGATGAGGAATGGCATGGTTCTTCGAATTTCCCATCAGAATCCACAGAAAACACTTCCACAGCAGTTACATTTATGCTTGCACAAATTTTGAAGTTTACTGCATTCTATCTTAACTTGAATTGAAGGGCACAGATGTTTTTCACACCATTACTCTGTAAAATATCAAAATTATAGGCAATTCTGTGGTTTGTGGACCCAATTGATAAGCAACTGAATGGCATTTCAGACATAGATTTTAATTTAAAAATGGTAGTTGGACTTGACTCTAGGGTTCTCGCCCCATTCCTGCCATGGGATATGGGTAAAAATTTCATGTGATTTCCATGGTATCATTGCAGCTTCTGGATGCCCTATAATTCATGGCCCTTCAGAGCAGTTGTCAATCACTGTCTGGATTTTGGGACCTTTTGAAAGATGAGGTTGAGAAACAGATATCTATCCAATTTTCTCTATTGATAGAATTCCCACCTGGTCTCATTATGAATGCTTGGCTGAGGAGGTTTTTATATTGAGTTTGATCTGCTAAGTCAACTTATTTCTTTTGAAGTACTCACCTTGGTAGCATAAATATAGCTTTGAATCTCAATGCATGAAATACTGGAGACACTTGCTGGGTCAGTGAGCAAAATGAAAAACAAATAGCTAATGTTTTGGGGACTTTTCCTTCAGCAGAGATGGATGAACTTCAGTTCTGACAAAGACTCCACATCTGAAGTATCAACTCATCTGTTCACTCCACAGATTCTGACTGAACCACTGAAATACATTGAGCACATTTGCTTTCCAGTTCACATTTCCAGATTGTGTAGTTATTTTGCTATTTAGTTTCAGTGCACAAGAATTCTTAGATGCAGTCAGAGAAGGCACCTTAAGGTCAGAGGCAAAATGTACTCTTATAATCTAATGCTTCAGTACATCCTTCAATATTTTCTGGTTTTTAACTAGGAAGCTGATTTTTTCCACATTAAAGCACTGAGAATAGGCTATTGAAAGCAAATACTGTGGATGCTGGAAATATGAAATGGAAACAGAAAGTGCTGGAGAACCTCAGTACACCTTGCAGCATCTGTGAACAAAGAAATAATGTTTCTAGTGCAGTAAGAGTTTCTCTACTTCTCCTACTGTAATGTTGCCAGACCTGCTGAGTATTGCTAGTACTTTCTGCTTTTATCATCTGAGGACTGGTTGTCTGGCCAAAAGAGTCGTCTGGAAATGGTGTAAGGTGTGAGTGCAATCTAATAATAAGGACCATTGCACTAACAATGAGTGAAAAATAATAATAAAATAGCCCAATCTTTTAAAAAAAAAGTTCTCTATGAGCCCTTTTTCGGTTATCTGTCGGTTTTCATATGTAAATCGTACATTCGAAATTTTGCCTCAACAATCTGATCATTGAATGGCTTTTTATTTAAAAGCTACATTTGTTTCAATGTTCTTTTTTCCCTTGATAAAATTTCAAATCTGCGTTCATTATGTTCTGAAATGTTGCAGGTGATCCTCACAAGGATACATGAAGAAAAGTCAGATGAATTCCAGAACATTTTATAACATATTCCTGGCTTTTGCTGAGATTTTGTCCACATCCTCAAACCTGGGCCCTCAGTTCCCTAACATGATTCAACAGACTCCAAAGCTTGATGTTTGCTTTTTTTTTTGTCCTGCTGTCAATAAGAAATTGTACTATGATTCTGAACTCCCTAGAGACAGCATACAGCGTTCCCTATTTTTTCTCTCATCACTCTATGGCGCTGAGTGTAGCCTCAGTAGAATGAGAGCTGACATGCTAACTCTTTGCCAGTTTGCGTATCCGCTCCTTGCTGCAATTGACAACAGTTCAGTGTCACTTCCATTTAAACAAAATTGATATTTAGATTTTTCAATGAGTGTGCTGTTGTCTAACGTGCTTCATGCTGTAGTCATTCCCTCCCTGCCTCATCTATTTTGGCACAATGCAGTGCCAGATGGGCTCATCTGGCATTCACTTAGGCTTTAAGAATTGGTCAATTACATCAAAAGAGGGGAAAATTTAATCTAAACTCCTACACTGCATTAAGGAATGGGGACTGGGTACACCAGCCTATAGTGGGCATTTGTGATAGTATTGTATAATGGCTTAGGCTGTTGCAAAGTAAGAACTTGGGATGTTAAAAGTAAATAAATAATGTATTCAGCTGATCGCAATGAAAATGTTTCCAATAATACTAATGTCTAGTTCACTTACTAAATCTAAAGTCAAGATGCTTTCTGGAAAATGAAACAGTACAAGAATTTAGAGAAAACTTTGACTGTAAGGGTTGGTTTTATGAAGTCTTTAAAAATTCAGAAAGAGAACTATGGAGACAATGAGACGGTAAGTGACCAAAAGTGTTGAAATCAGTGGTGTATCGAAAGAGTGAGGATTCAATCAAAGGTTATTGTCAGGGGTCTGCAGGGTATTAGAGGAATTGCAGCACTGAAGGATGTTGCAAACGGAAGGTGAAGCGTGGCTGTAGAGTGATTTAAATATAAGGACCAGTAAGTTAAATCTAATGAAATAGTAAAGTCAAGTGTGATAGACAGACAGCATGAAATGGAAGATTGAAAACAGGTGTTGTGCATTGGAAAAATGTTTAATTAGTTAGGGGGCAGAAGAATAAGAAGAGGAGAAGAAAGTGAAGAGAAGATCTCATGAGGCAATCAACATTAATAAATGAGTTTTGGCAACAGTGGGAATGAGGGACGACAGAAGGTGTCTATATTGCAGGATGGAGATAAAGAGGTATAAAATTCTCATGAGCCAAGTCCTTTTTTTATTCACTCCCATTGCATCAAATTCCTCATTCACGATGTTTCCTCAGTAATTTATGTACATCATTCAGGCACTCTGAAAGAATTAACCTACAGGAAATCTTAATTAGAGACACAGAATCCCAAACCTTGATCTAATTACTTAGTGAATAATGGGCTGTGATGTAGAGATTTGCAAATTGGCTACTTATATCTTCAATTTATTGAAAATCTTCATTGCCAGACAAGAACAACTTAATCCAAGGTTATAAATTGTTGGCTAACTGATTACAGATTTATCAGGATTTAAGTTGAATTATTTAAGCTCAAGTCACTGAAAAACCCAAATACACCTCTTACATAAATTTAACTAATTCAATGACATCCACGCCCCTTATCTTAAATTGTCTTAATTTGTCTCTCTACTTCCATTTATAATAATAATAAAAAAGTCAACCTACAAAAATTTGGGATATTCATTCACCTTCTTTTCTAGGGCAATAGACAATAGGGGACCTACCCATCCAATTTGCACTTTGTAAATTTTCCTTCACTTAATTAGTTTTTGCCTGTTTTGCAGTTAACCTACTACAGATGTATACCGTTTTGGATCCAGTACTGCACTACATTAAGGAAACAGTGACTGGGTGTACAAGCCGAGATTGGGCATTTATCTCCTGACTATTGAGATGAACCAAGTCATTGCTTTTGTTCTTTAAGATTTTTTTCAAGAGAGCCTTTGGCTTTAACACAATCTAGTCACAGGTTCCTCCACACACCATTTATATCAATGGTAATTTAATCTCATTCCATACCATAGAATTGCTATTAATGACACCAATAATGTTAGTCTTCTTCCAAACTTCCTTTAGAGTAAGAGCATCTTCATCCTCAGTTTCCCTGGTGGCCTGTCCAAATGTTCCTCTGTGGTAATTGGCCTCGTAGAATTCAATCATCTCATCTTCTCAAGGCCAACAAATGGAAGTGATGTTCAATTATAGGAGGCTTACCTTAACTTTGTCACTAAGGCTATCAAGAGCCAAAGGATGGCCAGAATCAATATTCAATATAAGCAATGGGTTTTTGTAAGATTATTTGCTGAACAATTGTCCTTGACTGCTGGATGAAGGTAGGATGCAGACCAATCCTTAATAATTGCTTGAATCATCCTTGCCTTCTTAATTAAACTGCATATAGCATGTCGTTTATTCTTTGAATAGCCCCCAGTGTCCTGTGCAATGGTAATCAAGCATTGGGTTCACTTTGCTGTCTTTATCAGCCAGCAGCAATATTAAACAATTGTTTGCTGCTTTAAAGCCTGGGTTCCTCTTTCCTTCTCTTCAAATGTGTCTCTTGGAAAGCATCCCTTTCCAGAATAAACAATCTCATCTACATTAAACACCTGTTGAATAGTGTATGCATCCTTCTCCATGTTTTCACCTCATATTTTAATGAACAATCCAGTTGCTTTATTATCAGCACAAATAGCTTCCTGTCTTGTTCCTTGTAAACCATTCATGCAAACATTAAATGGTTTTCTGTTTGAACTTGAAACACAGTCTTTCTTGAGATCATTAGACAAATATCTAGACATTTTATGAACAAGCATTAATCTACGAGATATCCATTGTTGAATTTCTTATTCAATCCAAATGATTAGAAGTCTTTCCATGTCTGTCATTACTCCCCTCGTTATGTTTATTTAATGTAACAGCAGTCAAAGTGGTACATTTACTAAATTGTTTTATTTCAGCAGTGTTTTAAATCATTGTTCTCACCATTGGTTTCTGGCAAGTCAAGAGCTCTCGCGATATCTAATGCACATTGCCATCTTTCAGAGTGCTTTATTACATATAATTTTGCTTGAAGTTCAACTTGTTTCATGGTCTTTCATCAGCTGAAAACACTTAACAAATATTGGCTTTTTTGGCTCACAATGAATGAATTTTGTGGGCAAAATTAATCTAAAAGGTCACAACAAATCAAGACAACCAAGATAGTGATGGAAAATTATTGTTGTTTTGAATTATCCAGAAAATAACATGGAACACATTTAAACTATCTAAACCATATGAGGCACTGAGTGTTTGATCAGTTGGTCTTTTAAGATATCACTGGAGAGCACTACTGGACTTGGCAATCTGTACCCAGCACAACTAAAGTACAGACTGATTCCAGTAAAGTACAGGCTGATCTCCCAAGATTTTCTGCTCTCCATTTCACCCGTGACCAGGCTCTCAACAGCTCAATATTGGAGCTGTGCGGGAATGTCCAGGCATGATGCAATCAAATATACCAGTCAGCAGGAAAGATCCTTAGAATGGCATAAACCAACCATGGCCAACCAAAGAAGTTAACGAGTGCTTTAAGTTGAAGGGAAAAAGCATGTTCATAGCCAAATTTGGCAATAGTCCCGAAGACTGGAATAAATTCAGATCCAGAAAAGGAGGACAATAAAAATAATGATAATGGAGAAAATAAGCAGTAAAGGCAAATTTATGAGGGATACAAAAACTGACAATAAGAGCTTCTTTAAATATATGAAAAGGAAGAGAGGGGTCAAAATTAATATAGATCCCTTGTGTATAAAATGTATCTAGGAAGACAATTGTAAGAACAAGGAAATGACAGAAGGTTTAAACAGATATTTTATGTATGGTGGACGATACTTCAAACATCCCATTCATACTAAACAGTACAGGGGAGGAATCCAGTACCATCACCATCATTTGAGAATTTGGATTAGACAAACTATTGGGGCTAAAGGCAGATATGTCACCTGGTCCTGATGGCTTGCACCCTAAGATCTTAAAAGAGGTAGCTACAGAGATAGTGGATGCATTGCTTGCAATTTTCCAAAAATCCTTGGTTTCTGGAGAAGTACCAGAAGATTGGAAAACTGTTAGTGTGAGATGCTTATTCAAAAAGGGAGAGAGGGTGGCAAAAATGGATAACTATAGGTTGATTAGACTGACATCTACTTTTGGAAAAGTATTGGAATCAATTATTAAGGAAGTATAGCAGAACATTTGGCAATTCATATTCGAATCAAGCAGAGTCAGCATGGCTTTACGTAAGGGAAATCATGTTGGACTAATTTATTCAAACTTTTCATGGAAGTCTTAACCAGAGTGAATAGAATAGATCCAGTAGATGTGTTGTGTTTGAACTTCCAGAAAACATTTGACAAGGTAGCTCACAAAAAAGGTTAAGTCATAAGATGAGAGTTCACAGTGTTGGAAGTGGTACATTGGCATGGATACTGAATTGGCTAATGGGCATAAACACACAGGTGGGGATAAGGTTGAAGACTTGTGACCAGTGGGTTCCACATGGACATGTGCTGGGATCACAATATATATTAATGATTTGGAGAAAGGAAGTGAATGTGCTAGAGTAAAGTTTACTGACAGCACAAAAAATACATGGAAAAGAAACTGCAAGAGGATGCAAACAGTACTGACAGGTATAGTAAATGGGCAAAAAGTTTGCAAATGGAGTATAATGTGGGAAAATGTGAAGTTGTTCATTTTAGAAAGAAGAACAAAGAAGAACATTTAAATGAAGAGAAACAGCAGAAAGCTGAAACATAAAGGGACTTGGGGATACTTGTGCATGCACACAGGTACAGCAGGTAATCAGGAAGACTAATGGAAGGTTGACCCTTATTTCAAGCAGGTTGGAGTATCAGAGTAGGGAAATCCGATTCCTAAATATGCTGGTGAGACTACATCTGGAGTACGATGAGCAGTTTTGGTACCCTTCTTGAAGGAAAGGTATCTTTTCATTAGCAGCGGTTAAGAGAAGGTTCACTGAGATGAACCTTGGTATGGAGGGATTGTCTGATGAGCAAAGGCTAAGCACGTTAGCACTCTACTTACTGGAGTTTAGAAAATTAAAGGTGTTTTTATTGAAACATATAGGATTCTTAAGGGGATCGGCAGGGTACACGCTGAGAGAATGTTTCCCCTCATAGGAGAATCTAGAACCAGGGGCCGGGTTCAGAATACAGGGGTGTCAATTTAAGGCTGAACTAAGGAGGAATTTCTTCTCTCAGAGCTCCTTTGAACCTTTGGAACTCCCTGCCACAGAGAACTGTGAGGGCTAAGTTCTTATGTATATTTTAAGGCTGATACAGATTTATTCTCCGACTGATCGAGAATCTAAGGATGTGGAGAAAAATCAGGAAAGTGGAATGAGGAATATCAGATTAGCCATGATCATACTGAATGGCAGTGCTGGCTCAAAAGGCTAAATGGCCTACTTCTGTTATGGTTTCTTATGGTCTTATGGCTTTAATAATGCAAAACAGGAATAATGCAATAACAATGCGGGATATTAATTAGATATTGACATTAATGTGAAATGACATTGTGCAGAATGGTGTTAAATCAGGACTTTCCTATTTATCAGATATTGCTGGAGCAATACGTCCACAGAACTGACAATTTATCAACAGCATTTCATTTAGGACGTCAAAATCCGAACTGTGCACCAATTTTGACTTTTCACGTTTTGCCCTTTCCCTTAGATTATAATTAAAATTCTAAGTGCTAATTGTGTGCATGGAAAACACATTTAATTTGCTGACAGGGGAAGCTTTTTATTGAACCTGTCATTGGCTGACAATGCTCTATTGACAAGTGACCTACTAAACAGCTTCTCATCGAACTGGGAGGCTCTGCATCATGGTCACAACTTTCCTTCTCAACTACATTTCAGTGAACATAGGACTTGGGAGCACAAATGTAGCACAGGCATTTTTCAGAATAAAAATCCCACAGAATAGTAAATTAATACTTCATTAGTTTCACTTTATCCATGGCTGCATCATCATTATTTGTTGAGATTAGCTTAGTCAGAGAGCTAAATGTCCTGGCATGCCTCATGGTTGGCACACACTGATGTACAGCATTTCTTTTATTGTAAAATAGACAATGAGTATTCACATGTAAATGTATTTCTTTTATTCATTCACTGGATGAGGGAGTCGATAGCCTGGCCAACATTTATTGCCCATTCCTAATTTCCCAGAGTGCAGTTCAAAGTCAACCACATTGCTGTGGGTCTGGAGCCACACCACATCAGGATGTGGCATTTGTGAATCAGATGGGTTTTTCTGATAATCAACAATAGATTCATGGTCATCATTAGAGTTTTAATTTCAGATTTGTTTTGTATTAAATATAGATTCCATCAACTGCCACAGCAAGATTTGAACCCGTGTTCCAGACCTGCATCTCTGAATTAACAGTACAGGTGTACAGTGATAATATCACTTTCTATCATCCCCTGCCTTAATATATAAAATATGAATCCCAACTGGTCACCAAATTGCTTGACACACCGCAGACATGCAATGGCCTTTAGTGCTGCATTTCAACTCATTGGTGGGAATTGAAATTATGTGTCCTACCCAATTGTGTCACCCCCACACACATTTCCCACACTTGTGGGTTCCATAATATTGGAGGAGAAAGTGAGGTCTGCAGATGCTGGAGATCAAAGTTGAAACTTTATTGCTGGAACAGCACAGCAGGTCAGGCAGCATCCAGGGAACAGGAGATTCGACGTTTCGGGCACAGGCCCTTCTTCAGGAAGAAGGGCCTGTGCCCGAAACGTCGAATCTCCTGTTCCCTGGATGCTGCCTGACCTGCTGTGCTGTTCCAGCAATAAAGTTTCAACACGGTTCCATAATATTCCCTCATACTTAATGTAGTTTTAAAATCAGAAACTGGAACATTTTTTAATCACTTACTTTGCATCTCCATCAATCAGTAAACTTTACAAACTCAGTTGAAAGTAACAAATAATTTTAATCAAAGAAATGAACATTACCTTTATAAGTGGCATGCAATGACACATCCAGTTTATTAACCATTCTGGTCATCAGGACAAGAATGCATTTTCATGACATTAAACAATCAAACTACCATCATGCTTCATTTTCACCTTCGTATTTTAATACCTTCCATATCCAGTTGTGCCTGAACCTATTTCATCCAGGAGAAAGCTGCGAGGGCACCTGCCAAAGCCATCTTCATCCTCTGACACAAATTGCTCTCAATTGGTTGACCATATGATGAGAGCATAGGCAGGCTTCGCAACAAAACTCATTATCATCAGAAAAAGAGCTGGAGTGTGACCTCTGGGCTTGAAACTGTAACCACAGAAGTCTGAAGTAAACCCCTGAGATTTGACAGTCTTTCAGGTGACAACACTATGTGGTAGAAAGTTCCAGATATTCAAGTTTTGTGCTATTGATTCACTATAATTACTGCAACTGCTGCACCTAACAATAATATATTTTACAAGTAAATGTTGCTCTAAATCTGTACTGAACTCATTATCTGGATTCTCTACTCAGGAAACATGAATACCAATGTTGTAACATATAGATACATTGAATATTAAAGGACTGATAGCACAAATGATTGCATAGCATAAAACATCACACTTTGCAAATAATATAACATACTTTTCTTTCACTTATATACTAATTGCATAACCTTGCCACTTGCTTGTCACCAACAAAGTATTCATTGAATTCTTTCAGGTTCTGTACTGCACTAGTGATACAGTTATTTATAGCTGAAATTGAAAAAAATACTGCTGGTATTCTGTATCACTTAGTTATGTCACCTCCACCATCACTGTAATATTCTCTTAACAGAACACATTGTTCACTTGAACGCAGGCTGATGTATATAATTCATCACTGTAAAATTCAAAAATTTTGCAACCAAAGCCATCACTCTCCCCAATTAAATAAAATAACACAGGAAAAGTTCAATTATCCCCTCGAGCTTGTTCCAGCTCAAAAGGGGACAAACTACACATCCCATCAACCCATCCCGTGTCTCCCAGTCAAGCAAACCTCTGAGAGAAACAAAAATAAAAACAAAATCAAGACTTGGGAAATACCTCTCCTTTTCAGTTCTTGACAGTAATTAAGCAAGTTCCAGATGCCAAGAGTGACTGAGATTATCAGTCCCAGTTAATCTGCCGGCTTTATAAAAAGTATGTCTGTGCGGGGCTAAAACAGGTGGTGCCACAAAAGAGGTGATAGAGTATTGGCAGCTTTTTACTTTTCGAGCATCAGTACAGTGTGTTGCTCATGATACTTAAAGGTAGCCTGCATCTCTTAAAGGGGAGGAACATCATGTCAGCAACATGTTCCATTTCAGTTTCAGAAACTCCAACAACCATGGAGAAGATCCAAGATCTGGCAGCACTGCAGAAGACAAAGTAACACTTGATCCAGACTGGGAGGTTTTGCATAAGATGAGACATCCAAACAGGACAGGGCTATCTTCCAGCTCAGAAACATCTGACCAGAGTGAAAGATCATAACCAAGTCCTGCTGCCTGAATTTATGGCATCAGGACTCTACTCTTGAAGAATGATGACAATCCTCAAAAACACTTTCTGAAAGCATTGACCTTGCTCTCAAAATATTCCATCATAAAACCCCACCAAAACAGCTAAAACACTAACCTCAAATTACCTTACATTGACTACTCAGAAAGCTACCTCAAGGATGGTGGTGTTTCTATTCAATGCAAGTCCCAACTATTCACATTTTAATTTACAAAGTCATACCTGAGATACTTCTAGATCCTAACTTTTCCAAAAGGGTCCTGTGGACAGTGTAATTATTAACATATTGTAATGATGTCTGGTTTGCTTCAGGTAGCTTTCAAGGATGCCGAATGAGTACCCAACCAACATGGCACTGCATGATCTTTTATGTTGTTCATGCTTCTTATAACAATTTTTTTTACTAATAAAAGACACTGGATACAACATGCACTGTGCCTCTCTCTCTTTAACAAAGGGCTCACAAAGTGAATTTGCAGTGCATTGCAATAATCACTTTAAATGTTTTGTAAATATTGTAAGTTGAGAGGTATCAAAAGCTTACTTCATACTTTACATTTGACCAGCAAAATGGTTTATTGGATTCTAACCTTACAATCTTTCCTAGGTGCTCATTTTTTGATATACAAACTATCTGATCCTGTCAATTACACTGCAGATTCACAGTCACTCTCTGACTGATGTGCCAGCAGCACTACAATGAGTGGTAAATAGATAGTGACAGTCTGTTGATGTGCCCTTCATCAAGTGCCAAAAAATGGCATGTTTTGGATCTGGTTCTGCATCTCATAGAAGTAATAATGCTAGACAGTTTATGTCAGCACTCAAGTGACAGTACCATTTAAAACTGGTCAATATGTCTTGCTTCTAATTCAACTTATTGACTAGGTATTATACTTGATGGCCTCTCTGATATAAGCAAGAAAACAGATTCTCACAATATTATGGCTGAAAAAATTAGTAAGGTGTTACAATTGTCTATTTGTAGCAGCCACTCAACACACAATAGCATAGTAATCTCTGTCACAAGTCACATTATTGATGGTGCCCTCTTCATGAGAAACTTCATAAAACATTCTCTCTTGAAAGCTTTCCATTTTCTTCTATGTTTAAAATGTTTATTAATAGCAAAACTATAAAACAATTATTCCGTTTGGTAGAAGACAATGAAAGTTTCCCAACAGAAAAGTTAAGCAGCCTGTTGTTGGAAGAACTTATTATGAGTGTATAGGACAAAGAGGTCTATTGCTGAATCCCAGCCTGACTTTGAGTTCACTTCCCTACTCCAGCCAAGAGATTGATCACTGAAGCCAATGGCAAGAAGACCTGTCTGCCTGATATTGATATTGCTGCCCTGATATTATCACTCTCAGAGGCTGCCGCCAGGGCAGAATTATCAGACATCCCGACAGTGTTAGCGGCATCCCACTGCCTCATTTGATTAACAAACTGCTGTTCCTCCATAATGATTCAAATGCTAATGTGTTAAAAGATTCCCTCTCAACTGAGTCTTTGACTAAAATATTGTGACGTTCTTTGTACACATTCACCATTTCCCTTTGAATAATGTTCCCCAAATATACCCGATGAATTTTCCTCTTTGGAAACAGTGTGTCCCCTCTTGATGATTTTATGGCAATTTAATGAGGTGCCTGGAATAAATTGGACTGGGATCAGAACAGGACTTCCCGCTTCTGAGAGAAGGAGCAAATTCTAAGCAAATTGTTCCTCTCTGTAGTATAATTCTGTCGAGGTTAGTTGTCCTTCACTATCCCTCCCCATCATTTTTGAAGCCTTAACAATGTATCTTGGCAGTCTATTTAACCCTTGGAGTTAACCCAACAAAGCTAACCCTGTCCTCATTGAAATTCCTGACACACAGATATGCATTTAGCAGGGTCACTAAATAACCTAAGGACATTAGAGGCAACTGCAGTGACTGTACCAGCACCCTGGTGAGGTTAGCTAATTTAGCACAGACCAAGGATTGAACCTGGATCCTTTCTGATGCGTGAGATACAGCGATTCCCTGGGTACATTCATAGCGGCACAGAAGCAAACATACAACAACTATCAGTGTGAAGTTGCTCTTTTGCACCAATCCCAATGTGTATTAAAAACAAGGTAGTTAAAAACAGTTTTAAACTCCTGTTTAATATAAATGATGAGTGTTTTATCACTTGTCTCACACATGGTACAGCGCAGTGTCTACATTCATTGTAATGGTGCAGTACAATCACCTTTTTCTTCCCCCCAATTCTTGACTGCTCAGAATACTGCACTGCTAAACAAATCTTTAAAATTGGAAGGGAAAAAAAAACACAGGACTTTCAAATTACTGTAATGGGAAGATGTAAGTGCACATAGCTCGGGTTGTCACAGTTACTCAGTGTGACAATACATCATACTATATTAATTCTATAATATGATTATCAGGCTCTTCGCACCGTACAAAGTCTGCTAGTTAATTGAATTAGGTTAAAGTGGATTCAGGGATGGATATAGCACCCAAAGAGATTTGAAAATAACATGATTATATTTGTTGTTATAAAAAGTAAAGATGCTGGATGGGAGCCCATGTATTAAATGTTCTAAAATGTAAAATATGCCAGTGCCCCTTAGTTATTCTTGAGAAAACTGGATGATATGCGGCTTAGTGCTGCCACTAATTACCTGTGTGCTAGTTGCTGAATGTATTCTGCAGTGCTTCACTGTGCTAGTCGTGAACAAATGCAATCACTGTTTAGTAATAGAACTTGACTGTTTCGCATGAAACTCTTTGAGAACTGCAGGACCACTTCACTTGTCTCTACCAATCAAAAATATGAAAAGATGGCTTTTTTTGTTTTTGTGCTGTTGTATTATCACAATGCTCTTTGATTTTATGCATTTATTTGCCACTGTCTTTAAACATTCTTCATTACAGAATTATAGATCTCTTGTTTGTGGATATCTAAATGAAAGGATACTGGTAATTTAAAAACAGATAGACTTTGTTTGTGGACTCCGTCTGGTTCCCTGGCCATAAACAAGATGCATATACTAGCCTAAGAGTTATGTATCTTATCCTAATAGAGTATCCAATTTCCAGTGAACTTGTGGCAGTATAGGTATAATGAATGTCTTGAACACAAGGGTAGCCCAGTATTCTGGATAGGCTGTGTGTTGCAACCCCTACCTCCAATGCTTATGCATCATAGAATACTCAACAATTTAGTGTATGCTGATACTATTTTAGATCTGAAGTTACTTTTAAATTAGTTTCACCATAATCAGATAAATCTGTGCTTCATTAAAAAAATTGTTGTAAGACACAGGAAAATCATAAGCAAATTCAAATGTACAACCATTCAAAATAAATAATGTATAAATGAAGTAAGTAAGATACCTTTTTAATGTCTAATTCTTTTAATAATAAAGGGCAGCATTTCATTAGCCTTCATAGTTACTCGATGTACCTGTCTACTAGCTTTTTGTGACTTATGCATTCGAACACTAAACCCTTCTGCACTTTAGAAATCTGTAATTGATCTCCATTTAAAAACTCTTTTTCCTGTCAAAGTGAACAACTTTGTATTTTCCCAATTTATACTCCATCTGTCAGATTTTTGCCCACTCACTCAACCTATCCACATCCATCTGCAAATCCTTATGCCTTCTTCACAACATATTTTACTACCTATCTTTGTGCCATCTGCAATTTTAGCTACCATGCCTTCACCCTGCTCATCCAAGTCATGATGTAAATTATAAAAGTTGAGCTCCTAGCACTGACCCCTGCAGGACTCCACTTGTCAGAACCTGCAAATCAGACAAAGATACATTTATGCACACACTGCTTTCCATGACCCAGCCAATCATCTATCCATGCTAATATGTTATCCCCTAAACATGAGATTTTGTCTTCTGTAATAACCTTTGATGTAGTAGATTTTCAAATGCCTTCTGGAAATCCAAGTATAAATATGGCAATTTTATTACTTTAGTTTGTATCTCCACTATTGCAACAAAATTTGTTTTTCTGCTTTTTTCTGATGGTAGCACAAAGTTCAAGGCAGGGATATATTACAACAACATGATCAATAATTTACAGTGCTATAATGATAATCATAACTGGATTTTCTTGTTCTGACATAATTGAGTTATTTATTGAAAATGTACAGCACTAACAACTGCAGCTAAGGGTCACAATGCAATTACAGTACATACGGAGTTACTTTCACATGATACTTTTGTTAATGTGGGTCATAGATTGTTCAATTCTAATGATTTTGTAGTTTCCCTCTTTTATTTTGTATAAACACACTGGATTGCATGAACACATTTTATTTCCTCTTTGACATGCTTTCTACCCTACCTCTAGGCTGTCTGGTTATTATAACTTCTGGCTCTGTCCTTCTCAGCATTGTATTTTTTTCCATTTCCTGCTTTCTGTAATTTTGACTTGTTTTGGATCTCCATCTTGTGAGACTTTGAATAGATGGCTACTCTCTGTTCGCTTTCTAATTTCCATAACATAATTTTGATTTGTCATCCTATTTTATTATTTACATAATTTTGACAGACATTTGTGTAAGAAAATGTAATTTTGATTCACAACAAGTGGGTAGCATGGAGGCACAGTGGTTAGCACTGCTGCCTCACAGTGCCAGAGACCTGGGTTCAATTCCCGACTCAGGCGACTGTCTGTGTGGAGTTTGCACATTCTCCCCTTGTCTGCTTGGGTTTCCTCCGGGTGCTCCGGTTTCCTCCCACAGTCCAAAGATGTACAGGTCAGGTGAATTGGCCATGCTAAATTGTCCGTGGTGTTAGGTAAGGGATAAATGTAGGGGTATGGGTGGGTTGCGCTTCGGCGGGTCGGTGTGGACTTGTTGGGCCGAAGGGCCTGTTTCCACACTGTAATGTAATCTAAATCTAAATCTAAACTGTATGGAGCACCAGAAACACATTGTTTTAATTTCCGCATGCAATCATGGAATTCTGGAGCACAGAAGGAGACCTTTTGGCCCATCGTATAGTTGATAGCTTGGACCATTTTGAGGTCCAGGTCAGCTCAGAACAGAACATTCTTGCCAAGTTTTTTTTGTTTGCATCCTGGATTCATGCTTCACATTATTCAGGGGTGACTTCCAACTCTTGTAGCCTTCAACAAAGCTTATGTTGGCCAGGTTCTCTGGGAAAGTTGTTGGTTCTGAACCTGAATTAACAACTAATGTTTAATAATGATTATTCAGATCCCCCGTTTTCAGAATATTTCAATTGAAGTATCAAAATTGAATATACACAATGAATTTGTTTAAAACTTAAAACACATAAAGCAAAATTCGGAAGTAAGAAATGAACAAGTGATATCATTGCTGTAGGTTTATCTTCTAAATTTCCCAGAAGGTAAAATAATTAATAGATCAGATCACGAGTAGCTAATTTGAACTCTTATACTTGAATCCCTGTAATTTTACACCATTATAAAGAAAGTAGAAACCTGGCAATTACAGACCTATCAGTTGATCATCATTTGTGAGGAGATAATTATTATCTATTCTCTGGAAAAGAGAGAAAATGGAGTTAGATGAGTAAAAACTTATCAAAGAGAGGAAGCATGGATATTTGAAGGGTACCTTATGTCTGATTAATGCAGTAAATTTTTGGCAACCATGGAGGGTAGTGGTATTTCGAACAATATTGACTACATGGACTTCCAGAAGTTATTTGATCAGGTTATCACAAGATAATTGACAAAAATGAAGATGAACATGATTTGAGATAACCTTATCATGTCAATCAATAATTGCTTGAAAAGTAAGAAGAATGGATGAAAGGAAGTATCCTATGGATGGTGGAATGCGACAAGTGGCACTTGTACCTCATTATTTCACTGTAGCAATGACCTGGATAAAAGAACAGAGAGCCCAGGGTCTAAGTTTGCAGATGATCCAAAATTAAGGGTACAGTAAATTGCGGACAAAGGAAGAAGTGAAACGTACATTTCCACAAGTTTAGTTAGATATGTCTGATTTGCATCCTTTCAAATTATTCCCAGGGACCTCTTTTTTTATTGGAGAAATTTTGGCAAATTTGATAAAGTATGAAGAAGTTATGACCCATAAGAAGTCCAGCCACATAATACAAAATTCTTACTGAAAATGCAACTTCACAAAAGCAAGAGAAGAGTAATGCTCAGCAAAAGGTGCTAAACACCACTATTCAATTACACAAGGACATTTTTAGTGCAGAGAATGCAGTGAAGTGTGGCTTCATATCATAAACAATGTCAATGCTTACTTCACAATGTAAGGTGTCCTGTTCCAGAAAATCAGGTGGTGAAGGATAGAAGGGGAATCAATTTTTACACATTTCCATAATCTTTTATTTACTGAAATATAGATTGTGGACATGCATCTCCTGAATTAGCCTCAATATTTTGGTCTGTTCCTTCCAAGGACACAAGTGAAGTCCCAAGTAATGTCTGTTACCTTCTATGAATAAACACAATAGAATAGAATTAGCACAGAGGGCGACGTGAGAGATCTGGAGGAAGCGAGAAAACTTATAGGAATATCAATGAAATGGAGGAACAGAAGATATTCTTTGATGAGGAAATGTAACAATTATAAAATATTAAAGTGAATTTCTGATTCAGGGGAAAAAATTGGTGAAAATGTAGATTTGTGAAAATAAAATGGGAATCAAATATTATTATTTCATGGTAAGATTGGAGAATGTGCAACGCATAAGTATTTTGAGAGCAAGTTATGATTCCTCTGTTGACAGCATTCTTACGGGTCTCAATTCTTCAGAGTAAGCAAAAGGTTTTGTACTTCGAGAAAGTACATTGCTTTGTGTCTTCACACTTGAAAACTAGGAGGAAGTAATGGAGGGGTTTGTAGGCTGATGAACAATTTGACAGACTGCCATGTGAATGTCCTTCCAATCAACAGGGCAGCTAGTCCTATGTTGTAGATGATGTACTTTCATGAATGATAGATATACAGGGGAACCTCGATTATCCGAACTTGATGGGCGGGCACTATTTCGTTCGGATAATTGATTATTCGGTTAATTGATCAAATGTCTTTCCTCTGGGGCTCGGAGCTTTCAAAGTCTGCTCCTCATTCAGGAGACTAGCAGCAGCACACAGCGTGAGAGCCCCCTCCCCCAACACCGCTGCCCGCCAACACCTCCCCCCTGCCCACAACCCCATTCAACACCGTCCTCAAAACCTCCCCCCCCCGCTGCCAACCCCTTTCAACACGCCCCTGCCCCCAACATCTCCCCGCC